>NC_057800.1:384153846-384358427 GCF_018294505.1 Triticum aestivum | reverse complement strand
GGACGTGTCCGACGGCGGCGGAGCTGAATTTTTAGGGTTAGGGGGGAGAGGAGATCCGGGATTTTTGGGGAAGGTCTAGTTTTATAGGTAGAGAGAGCTAGGAAGCTCCAAATGATGCGCGGTTTGCGGCCACGCGATCGTGATCGAACGCTCTAGATGATGGAGGAGGTTTAGGTGGGTTTTGGGCCACTTTGGAGGGGTGTTGGGCTGCAACACACACGAGGCCTTTTCGGTCCCTCGGTTAACCGTTGGAGTATCAAACGAAGTCCAAATGGCACGAAACTTGACAGGCGGTCTACGGTAGTAAACCAAGGCTACATGACAGATCTCGGTCCAATCCGAAAACGTTTAACACCCACACACGAAAAGAGGTAGAAAGGGACACCGGAGGACATAGGAGCGCTGGAATGCAAAACGAACAATGGGGAAAATGCTCGGATGCATGAGATGAACACGTATGCAAATGCAATGCACATGATGACATGATATGAGATGCATGACAAAGACAAAACACACAGACACAAAAACCCGACAACGAGGAAATAGAGTAACTTAGTGCCGGAAACGGCAAGAGTTCGAGTACAAATAAGGTAGGTTACATCCGGGGTGTTACAGCCGGGGGTGCTTAGACTGGGATGCTGAAGCTGGCTCTTTTAGTCCCTATCTTCCCCCTCATGTTTCTGTGGTAGCATTTGGGTTGTAATCCAAACTTGGTCAAGCTGGTGCTGCGTCCCCCTACCTGCCTAGCTTATGTGGCGAACTTGTCTCCTGCTAGTAGTCAGTCCGTTCTAGTAGTAGTTGCATAACTGCCCGTTTACACTAAGATGTTGTCAGATAATGGTTCTCTATGGTTGGGTTTCTTTAATGAAATCGGAGGAAACCCCCTCTTTCGATATAAAAAAATCAGTGGAACTAGAGGTGCCAAAACATTGCCTCAAATTAATAGTGCCACTAGATTAAAGTGCAAAATAATAACATTACTACTTTATCACGGCAGTGCCAAAACAGTAGCACAAGAGCAGACTCAACATGCAGGATCTTTGGCAAACGGTTAGACCAAAAAGGACCATACCTCGTGATGGGAACCATATCTGCAGTCAACACCATCATAGAAGGGATGACACCAGTGACCAACATGGATGATTCAATTCATGGGAGCTTTTGATGCAGTTAACCTAAAATGAAGCAATGTCCCATGAGATAGCAACTTCTTTTTTTTAAGAAAAGGGCTCCAGCCCCGGTTTCATTTCCATCAGAAAATTAAACCCACAGAGCTTCTTCTTCATTAGTTGCAATAAAATTGAGAAACATCAAGGTTGGTTGTGAAGCTCCTGGAATGTTCAACTATAATTTGGATATCATTTGTGCAGTTCAACTAAAATCAAGCGTGAAATGTATATATCTGTTTGCACAAAAAGGTGGAAAGGAGGGTGACTAACAAGTGATGAAACATACATCAAATGAAAAGAAGCATGTTCCTTATCTGAATGGAAATCCTACAGGGACAGTACCAATTTCTAAAGTAGCAACATTGCTAGATATTAGTGTGGGCATTATGATTAACTATGACAACTGTTAAATACGACATTACTTTAATGGTGCCATTGTTTCATTTTACTAGCAACATTACATTAACAACTGCTATAGAGTTGGTATTTGGGCACGAGAGAGTAGGCCGACCAGGACAGTTGCATTTCTAACGAAAAGAAGCAACTTATCTTAATGGAAAATTTAGGAGGACATGAAAAAGTGCCATTGATTCATATTATTGGAGGCATTACATTGAAAACAACATTGGTTTAACGTGTCCTTACTTTTAACAGTGCGACTGCTACATTTTACCAGTGGCATTACATAAGAGTGGCTCGGGGCAACAAACATCAGAATAGGATATCTGGGTTGGTCCCATTTTTGTTCAGTATAGCCACCTTATACTGTGTGAGGCTAGAAAATCTGGTGCTGGACTTACGCTGTTGACTTGTCCCCCAGTCCCCACTTTCTTTCCTTTTTCAACCAATAGATCGGGTTTATATTGAGTTTGTACTATGTTTCCCTTTATTTCCCTATTAGACCAAGAGACTAGTTGGATAGCCAGTCTTTGCTACTTTTCACCCCCATTATTTCCTCTTTCGACCAAGTCCTAGATTCAGGTAACAAATCTTCCCCCTCCCCACCCCCTTTCTTCCTTGTTTGAACCAAGTAGTACTAGATTCGAGTGCATGATCTAGTTTTACCTCTTAACAGTAAAAAATTAGGTGGCTTTCGAACAACCGATCGATTCTATCTATGAGGGGGCTTGAGAAATAGTAAAATATACAAATGCAGCGACGTCAGGAGCTCAGGAAGTAGAGCAAGGCCGGTTTCGAAGGAAGTTATACCCGAGGGTCGCCGGGATGTCGCTAAGTGGGCGGCGGGAGGCCGGATCTGCCCACACTACGACAACGAGGAAGAAGGGGTCGGAGGCCCTCCCTAGCCAGTGGTGCTTGGGAGAGAATGGCAAGGCACGCTGATCGGGATGCACCGGCAGTGGGTAAGAGCCGTTGCCAAGGATGACCGTGTGAATGTTGCACCTTCTCACCTTCCCCGGCAGAGAGGATCCAGCTGGATCTGTGACCAGCGGTGAGTAGAGAGAGAGAGAGAGAGAGGCCACTGAGGCAATCCTGGACTAAGGGGTCTTCGGGCGTCCGTCCTGTTAGCCATGGGCCAGACTGATGGGTTGTGAAGATACGAAGACCGAAGGCTGCACCAGTGTCTGAATGGGACTCTCCTTAGCGTGGAAGGCAAGCTTGGCGACCAAATATGTAGATTCCTTTCTTTGTAACCAGCCTTGTGTAACCCTAGATCCTCCCGGTGTCTATATAAACTGGAGGACTTAGTCCGGAGGGGGAGATATATTCATTAGCATAGTCATACAGGCTAGACTTCTAGGGTTTAGCCATCGCGATCTCGTGGTAGATCAACTCTTGTAATACTCATATTCATCAAGATCAATCAAGCAGGACGTAGGGTATTACCTCCATAGAGAGGGCCCGAACCTGGGTAAACATCGTGTCCCGTATCTCATGTTACCATCAACCTTAGACACACAGTTCGGGACCCCCTACCCGAGATCCGCCGGTTTTGACACCGACATTGGTGCTTTCATTGAGAGTTCCACTGTGCCGTCCTCAAAAGGTTTGATGGCCCCTTCAATCGTCAACAATGACGCTGTCCAAGGAGAAACCTTCCTCCCCGGACAGATTTTCGTGTTCGGCGGCTTCGCACTATGGGCCAACTCGGTTGGCCATCTGGAGCAGATCGATAGCTACGCCCCTGGCCATCATGTCAGATTTGGGAGCTTGAACTACGTCACGGACATCCGTGGAGATTTGATCTTTGCTGGATTCAAGACCGCGTCAATCGCTCCTGGTCACCTCGATGAACATGACCTAAATCTGTCATTGGACCACATTCAGGAGATAGCTCCTGTAACTGCTCTGGCCTTAGATCCGGAGCATACGGCGCCATCTAAGGACTGGAGGCTCAACCCCACCACGGAGGCCACAGATTCCCCAGCGTTGGAGCCGCACATGGACTTAAACTCACACAATATTTGTGTCACCAGAACCCCGGACTTGTCTCTAGGTGTAAGTTCCGAACCATGTGAGTCGACGGATGCTGAACTTGATCGTTTATCGATCTTCGAGTTCAGCGCGACAGATATCTTCCAGCACTCACCCTTGGGTGATGTGGTAAGCTCATTAAAGAACATGTCCTTGGCGGGGGACTCATAGCCGAACTATATCCGGTTCGAACTAGAAGCTGATGACAGGGAATTTTGCTCCCCACCCGCCACCCACTTTATAGCCACTGTCGAAGACTTAACTGACATGCTCGATTACGGCTCCGATGACATCGATGGTATGGACGACGATGCCGGAGAAGAAGAGGCCCAGGACCCGTCGTTCACCGAACGTTGGACGGCCACTTCCTTGTATGATGTGTACATGGTGGATGCACCAAAGGAGAATAGCAACAATGACAAAGAAAATCTAGTTGAGAATAAACCTGCTGAGACACAGCAAAAACGCTAGCGCCCTCGGCGTCGCTCTAAGTCATGTCGTTCAAAGGACAATAATACCGGCATCGGAGAAGATAATACTCCGGACGATGCCGAAAACAATGAAGACCTTGCTGAGGTAACATCAGAACATGAGGAGCAAGAAAGCGGGCAAGCCAGCCCCGATGAACAAGCCAGGCCTAATGACTCGGAGGACGGTAGTTATCATACGCCCTCTGAGGACGAGTAAAGCCTCGGCAATGAAGATTTCATCATGCCTGAGGAACCTCTCGGGCAGGAGCGCTTCAAGCGCCAGCTAATAGCCACCGCAAGGAGCCTGAAAAAGAAGCAGCAGCAGCTTCAAGTTGACCAAGATCTGCTCGTCGACAGGTGGACTGACGTTCTGGCAGCCAAAGAATACGACCTCAGACGCCCAACCAAGAGTTACCCAAGAGGAAGGTTGCTACCTTAGTTCGATGAAGAGGCGCCGGAGCCCATACTCCCCTCGCGTAATGCGACCGACCAAACACTACGCAGTCGGGATAGTGCGGCGGACCGACCACCTCGTGGTCGGGATAGAGCGGCAACTCAGGTCGAACAGCAGCCCACCCCGCCGCCACGAAAAAACAGAGACAAAACAGTTTGGGGTCATACACACGACTTTCGGCAGACCCTGGATAGTAGAGCAGGATATACCCGATCGATTTACGGATCGCGAGGACGTTCTCGACACGTGATGATGGCTACCTATTCGGACGTCACAAACCTAGTCACACCCGAGCCGACAACCGCAGACGGACTCCATCAGAGCTACGTCGCGATGCGGCCCGATATAGAGGCGCCGCACACCCTCTTTGCTTCACCAATGAAGTAATGGATCACGAATTCCCCGAAGGGTTCAAACCCGTTAACATTGAATCATACGATGGAACAACTGACCCCTCAGTATGGATCGAGGATTTTATTCTCCATATCCACATGGACCGCGGAGATGACCTCCACGCTATCAAATACCTCCCTCTAAAGCTCAAAGGGCCAGCTCGGCACTGGTTAAACAGCCTGCCTGAAAACTCTATCGGCAGCTGGGAGGACTTGGAAGAATCCTTCCTCAACAACTTCCAAGGTACATATGTCCAGCCACTAGACGCCAATGACTTAAGCCACATAGTCCAACAACCTGGAGAGTCAGCCAGGAAATTTTGGACTAGGTTCCTAACCAAAAAGAACCAGATCGTCGATTGTCAGGATGCCGAAGCCCTAGCGGTCTTTAAACATAGCATCCGCGATGAATGGCTCGCCCGCCACCTCGGCCAAGAAAAGCCAAAATCTATGGCAGCCCTCATGGCACTCATGACCCGCTTTTGTGCGGGTGAGGATAGCTAGCTGGCTCGTAGTAAAAATACGGCCAGCGACACGGGCCTTTCTGAGGCAAAAAACAGCAACGGCAAGCTCCAACGCAGCTGCTACCTCTTTTAGCACTGCGTTGGTTTTCCCCGAAGAGGAAGGGATGATGCAGCAAAGTAGCGTAAGTATTTCCCTCAATTTTTGAGAACCAAGGTATCAATCGAGTGGGAGGCTACGCGCGAGTCCCTCGTACCTGCACAAAACAAATAAATCCTTGCAACCAACGCAAATAGGGGTTATCAATCCCTATAGGGCCACTTACGAGAGTGAGATCTGATAGATATGATAAGATAATATTTTTGGTATTTTTATGATAAAGATGCAAAGTAAAATAAAGGCAAAGTAAATAGCAAAGTAAATAACTAAGCAGTAGGAGATTGATATGATAAAGATAGACCCGGGGGCCATAGGTTTCACTAGTGGCTTCTCTCGAGAGCATAAGTATTCTACGGTGGGTGAACAAATTACTGTTGAGCAATTGGCAGAATTGAGCATAGTTATGAGAATATTTAGGTATGATCATGTATATAGGCATCACGTCCAAGACAAGTAGACCGACTCCTGCCTGCATCTACTACTATTGCTCCACTCATCGACCGCTATCCAGCATACATCCAGAGTATTAAGTTAAAAACAAAGTAACGCCTTAAGCAAGATGACATGATGTAGAGGGGTAGACTTATGCAATATGAAGAAAACCCCATCTTGTTATCCTCGATGTCAACAATACAATACGTGCCTTGCTGCCCTTATTGTCACCGGGATAGGACACTGCAAGATTGAACCCAAAGCTAAGCACTTCCCCCGTTGCAAGAAAGATCAATCTAGTAGGCCAAACTGATAATTCGAAGAGACTTGCAAAGATAACCAATCATACATAAAAGAATTCAGAGAAGATTCAAATATTATTCATAGATAGACTTGATCATAAACCCACAATTCATCGGTCTCAACAAACACATCGCAAAAAGAAGGTTACATCGAATAGATCTCCACAAGAGAGGGGGAGAACATTGTATTGATATCCAAAAAGGGAGAAGAAGCCATCTAGCTACTAGCTATGGACCCATAGGTCTGAAGTAAACTACTCACACTTCATCGGAGAGGCTATGGTGTTGATGTAGAAGCCCTCAGTGATTGATGCCCCCTCCGGCGGAGCTCCGGAACAGACCCCAAGATGGGATCTCATGGATATAGAAAGTTACGGCGGTGGAATTAGGGTTTTGGCTCCGTATATGATCGTTTGGGGGTATGTGGGTATATATAGGAGGAACAAGTACGTCGGTGGAGTAATAGGGGTCCCACGAGGGTGGAGGGCGCACCTAGGGGGCAGGCGCGCCCCCTACCTCGTGGCCTCCTGTTAGTTGGCTTGACGTAGGGTCCAAGTCTCCTGAGTTGTATTCAGTGAGAAAATCACGTTCCTGAAGGTTTCATTCCGTTTGGACTCCGTTTGATATTCCTTTTCTTCGAAACCCTAAAACAGGCAAAAAATAGCAATTCTGGGATGGGCCTCCGGTTAATAGGTTAGTCCCAAAAATAATATAAAAGTGGATAATAAAGCCCAATGATGTCCAAAATAGTAGATAATATAGCATGGAGCAATCAAAAATTATAGATACGTTGGAGACGTATCAGCAGCAGACACAAACGCCGAAGCAATGGCGATAACACCGATGACACCACTGTCAACGCCGGATTTAGCGGCTCCAAGTTCGGTGAGTGGAAAAAGGCGTATAAAATAAACAATCAGGGAACATCCAGCATGGACCGCATACTCGACCGACCGTGCCAAATCCATGGCACCCCAGACAAACCAGCCAACCATACCAATAGAGATTGATGGGTTTTTAAGCAAGCCGGCAAGTTAAATGCCGAGAACAAGGAATAGGGATCGCAGAGCGAGGACGATGATGAGGAGCCCCTGTAGCCAAACACAGGGGGACAGAAGAAGTTTCCCCCTCAGGTCAAAACGCTGAACATGATATATGCTACACACATCCCCAAGAGGGAGCAGAAACATGCACTCAGGGACGTCTATGCGATAGAGCCAGTCGCCCCAAAATTCAATCCATGGTCATCGCGCCCGATCACTTTCGATCGTCGGGATCATCCGACCAGTATGTGGCATGGCGGATCAGTCGCACTAGTCCTAGACCCAATCATTGATGGATTCCACCTGACATGAGTCCTGATGGACTATGGCAGCAGCCTCAATCTGCTCTATCAGGATATAGTGCGCAAAATGGGCATTAACCCATCACAGATCAAGCCCACAAGGACTACCTTTAAAGGAGTCATACCAGGCATAGAGGCCCGATGTACAAGCTCAATCACACTAGAGGTTGTCTTTGGATCGTGAAACAACTTCCGAAGCGAGGAGCTAATCTTCGACATCGTCCCCTTTCGCAGCGGCTATCACGCACTGCTTGGTCAAACCGCGTTTGCTCGATTCAATGCGGTACCTCAATACGCTTATCTCAAGCTCAAGATGCCCGGACCACGTGGTGTCATAACAGTCAATGGAAATATGGAACACTCCCTCCATACCGAGGAGCATACCATGACCTTAGTAGCAGAAGTACATCGCGGCCTTTTCCAGCAGAACCTTAATTCGGCGGCCGAGCCCCCGGACACCATTAAGAGAGTCCAGACTATTCTGCAGCAAGACAGCCCAGCTCGTCAAGAGCTTAACTAGCAATTTGTCCTCCGTCCTAGTCCCAATCAAATGGCGGCATTCGTACCGCGCGTACATAACTACGCACTCAAAATTCCATGGGCATCGATGGAGGCATAACTAGCCCGTGATCCACGGTGCGGCTCGACCGACCCTGGATCTGTACATCTTCACTTTTTATTTTTTCATTTAGGGTTTCTCTCTTCTCGAGGCTTTTTCTAGTAACCTGATCATCGGACCGATCCCAGGACGGATACACCAAGGAGGCAAGGAGCTTTGACGTACAAGGGAATCCCCAGGTGGTCTCTGCTAACAATTGCTATACCTGTTTTACATACCCGCACGTAGCTCGCTATTGGTCATGGCATGTTAAATAGCCTTACTTGCTTATCGCATTGCTTGCACAAGTACACCTCAACGTATTAATCAAATTACAATGAAAAATATTTGGCAGCGTCATCTTATTACTTGATTTTTTTCCTTGCCTCTGTATTTATTACTCATCGCACCCGTACACTCTGGTACATATTACTTCGCCAGGGGCTTCATCATGCCCCGCAATACAGCAACAAAGTCCGAACACTTTTTACAGTATAGTTCGGCACCCCGAACTTATAGCATTATATGCATCGGCTCTGAATCATGTCTTTGGTCAATAGTTGGGTTGCCCGGCTCCTGTGCTTACTACCTTACGTTCCGCTATATCGGCTAGGGTGGTAATGGGAGAACTACAACGATTGTGTCCTGGTTTATCCAGATGAGCACCTCAGAAGAGAATGCCGAAAACTGACTGTCATGATGCGGCGTGAGCCGGTCAGCTCTTCGGAGGTTTCAACTCTTTAGTGATTTTTTCCGCATTACGCGATGAATTGGTTCTTACCCGATCAGGCGTTTACATCACCCTAGTTCGGATACTAGGGCTGCACCTAAGTTTTTATTGTCAAACTCCTATGGCTAAGTGAGTGTGATAAAGCCACATAGTCCGATTGCCTGGTTCGTTGCGCTAAACACCTCCTTCAAGGACCAAACAATTGGATCAAGAGTGTTTAGATTACATCCCGAACACCCCCGTACTACCTACGTGGGGGCTGAAGCCGACGACTGGCCAACTCTCAGATTTCATAAACACGACCGCACAGGAGGTAAAATTTTAAAAGTCGCAAGCATTATATTACATAACGACATTGTTTCATATTACATGACAGGCTAATACGAATGTTTTCATGGGAATATAACATCCTTTGCACATTGCTCCGCCACAAGGCAGGAGCCCTCCAGGACACTATCAAAATATAGCTCGGGTCGGCGGTGCTCCTTGCCCTCAGGCGGCCCCTCGGTCATCAATTTCTTGGCATCCATTTTCGCCTAGTGCATCTTGACGCGGGAAGGCCATCCGTGCACCTTCAATGTAGACCGTCTGCTTCACGACTTCAAGCCGTGGGCAGGCACTCACAAGCCGCTTCACAAGTCCGAATTAGCTACTGGGCATGGGCTCAGCAGGCCATAGCCAGACTATTAGGTCCTTCATGACTTGCTCAGCCGCCTTGTGCAGCTCGACCAGCTGTTTCAGCTGGTCGTTGAAGGGCACCGGATGTTCTGGTCCAAGGTATTGAGACCAGAACAGCTTCTCCGTAGAACTCCCTTCTTCGGCTCGATAGAACTCACAGCATCTGATACGTTGCGCGGCAAATCCGTAAACGCCCCTGGAGAGCTCCAAATTCAGGTAAGTAAAAGGAACGTTTCCTTCGCAGGCTTGCTTTGCATAATGAAAGCCTTACCCACTGCGATCTTCTTGGCCGCCTGGATTTCCTGGAGGGCGCTCTGGGCTTTGGCCCGGGCATCTTGTGCGTTCTTGTGGGCCTTCGCAAGTTTGGACCCTTGCGTCTTAACATCATGCTCCAAACTTCTTGACGGCGTCTTGGAGCTCTTGCCGGACCTCGTTGACCCGGGCCTCGTGCTTCTCGCGCGCGACGCATTCCTCGACCACTTTGTTCTCGGCCTCGGCCAACGTCTTCTTGAGGGCCGCCACCTCGGTCGTGGCCCCTAATAAGGTTCATGACACTTTAGTTAGCACGAACCATTCATCCTTCCCAAATATACACACAGGTTACTGCATACCTTGGCTGTCCTCCAGCTGCTTCTTCACGAGGCCGAGCTCTTCCTCGGCCCGCTCCAGGTTCTGCTTCAGTCCGGAGACCTCCGCAGTATGAGCGGCAGCAGCTGGCAGTGATGCCTGCTATTCACATAGACATCTTATGTTAGACTCCTACGAAAATTATTTTGATCCTCTATTCGGCTTTTTCTTTCCGAACACTGAACAGAGCATCAGGGGCTACTGTCTACACTGTGATATTCTTTCTACAATTACATTACTTACCTCAAAGCCTATTAGAAGGCTAGCGCAGGCTTCGATCAGTCCGCTTTCGGCGGACCGAACCTTCTTGATCACCGTACCCATAAAGATACGGAGTTCATCCACAATGGAAGCGCCTCGCAGCGCTTCCGGCGGATTATCCGGTGCCTCTGATTGCACAGAGGTCACCGGCGGAACAGGCACACTTCCTCCTTTCGGGGAAGGCTGCTCGCCTGACTCCGGAGCCGTGTAGGTCTCCGGAACGGTATCCGGCTGAGGGCCGAATTGAACTTGGCCCTCATCACCAGTCCCCATGGGGGCTTTTTCCCCCATGTGCCCGGCAGCCGAGGAGTCATCTTTTGGTGCCACCTTGACGACCTCCGGAACCTCTCCCTGACCTGGGAAGGCCCTTTGGGATACCACCTCGTCATCGCCCTTGGCCGGGGAAGAGTGAGCGGGCCGCGGTGACACGCAGGCCATCTCCTTTGAATCTAGCGAACCTCTTGTTGAGGATCGCGGGTAGCTATCATGGGCCGGACTGCAATGGCATGATTTAAACATATTAATATTACAAAGTGGAAAGGCCAAACATTTGGACATGCATAAGGTTTTTGGTACTTACGAGGCGGCCCGAAGCTTGGTCTGGGGCAGCCGCTCCGGACTACTACCGACATCCCACGCGGAGTTATCCGTGAGGGAGCCCTTCCCCCTCTTGGGCGCCTTCGCCTTCAGATTTGTGCAGGCCCCCCTTTTCTTCCTTCCCCTCTCAGGATGGGAGTCGCTTTCTTCCTCCTCCTCGTCGTCATCTTCAGTGGCCGAAGAGTGAGTCTCGTCTTCGGACGTCACGTCCGAAGCACTTTTTCGGCGAGGGCCACTCCTGGCCCCCTTGGTCGTTTTCTTGGCCTTCTTCTCCGGCACATCGTAAGGCGCCGAAAACAGCATCTTCGTCAGAAATGGGGTTTCTTGGTCTTCGGGTAGCGGAGCCGGACAGTTAATCCACCCTGCTATGTCGATCCAGGCCTGAAAAATTGATAGGAAGGCTTAGGCCCCTTAGTCAAAATATGCCAGTAAAGGGTATACGTTGAAAACACGAAAGAACTTACCGGATTCGCCTGGCATTTTAAGCTAAGCCCACGATCCTCGGTCGTGGGTGGTGGTGCCTCGCTGGCCTTGAAGAGCACTTTCCAGATGTCTTCGTGCGTTGTGCCGAAGAGCTCTAGTAGCGTCTGGTTCTTGGCCGGATCGAACTCCCACAAATAGCAAGTCCGGCGTTGGCACGAAAGGATTCGGCGAATGAGCATAACCTAGATCACGTTGACAAGTTTGATTCTCTTGGTTATCATGTTCTAGACGCACGTCTGGAGCCCGGTCAGCTCGTTCGAGGAACCCCAGGTTAGGCCCTTCCCTTGCCAGGAGGTGAGCTGCATCGGAACTCCGGATCGGAACTCGGGGGGGTGTCGCGCGGCTCGGTGATGTAGAACCACCCCGGCTGCCACCCCTTCACCGTCTCCACAAAGGATCCTTCGGTCCAGGTGACATTGGGCATCTTGCCCACCGTGGTGCCTCCGCACTCTGCTTGTTGGCCGCTCACCACCTTCGGCTTCACATTGAAGGTCTTCAGCCATAGGCCGAAGTGGGGTGGGATGCGGAGAAAGGCCTCGCACATGACAATGAATGCCGAGATGTTGAGGATAGAGTTGGGGGCTAGATCATGGAATTCCAGCCCATAGTAAAACATCAATCCGCGGACAAACGGGTGTAGAGGGAATCCCAGCCCGCGGACGAAATGTGTGAGAAACACAACCCTCTCATGGGGCTCTGGGGTAGGGACGATTTGTCCCATGGCCGGGAGACGGTGAACGATCCCCTTGGCGAGGTATCCTCACTCCCGGAGCTCCTTGATGTCCTTCTTCTTGACGGAGGAGGCCATCCACTTGCCTCCGGATCCGGACATAATTGGAATGCTTTCTCGGGCGGGGAAAGCTAGAGCATGGGCGTTGGAGCCCAAGAATGGATGGGCAGAGGAAGAGATAAGGCATGGGAGAAGAAGGGGGAATCCTTATCCCCTTATAAAGGCAGTGAATATTGAACGCCCCCCGACTCGCCTTAAAACTTGCCTATTCCCAAAGGCTGTGTAAACAGGCACAGTTGGGTTACCCACGCCCGAATTGATGAAAATACCACAATAAGGGGACATGATCTCTGCTTTGACAAGACGTGCCAATGGAAACCGCATCTTGAAACGTGGAGCGGAAGACGAAAAGCGGTTCGAAATTATGACCGGACAAACATGATGTCATATTATAAAAAGTAATCAGCAGATTGGACTCGTGGAAAATTATATTCCCTCTGCGGTTGTGTGTGGTGCATGTGTTACAGGTCCGGACACATTCAATATGTCCGAAGACTATCTTGGATTTCAGAAGGAGGAACCCGACTTGCAAAGCCGAAGACAGATCTACAAGTCGGATACCTTGTCATTGAAGCCAGGTTCAGGGGCTATGGAGGGAGTCCTGGACTAAGGGGTCCTCGGGCGTCCGGCCTATTAGCCATGAGCCGGACTGATGGGCTGTGAAGATACGAAGACCGAAGACTGCACCAGTGTCCGGATGGGACTCTCCTTGGCGTGGAAGGCAAGCTTGGCGACCAAATATGTAGATTCCTTTCTTTGTAACCGACCTTGTGTAACCCTAGATCCTCCCGGTGTCTATATAAACTGGAGGACTTAGTCCGGAGGGGGAGATATATTCATTATCATAGTCATATAGGCTAGACTTCTAGGGTTTAGCCATCACAATCTCGTGGTAGATCAACTCTTGTAATACTCATATTCATCAAGATCAATCAAGCAGGACGTAGGGTATTACCTCTATAGAGAGGGCCTGAACCTGGGTAAACATCGTGTCCCCTGTCTCCTGTTACCATCAACCTTAGACGCACAGTTCGGGAACCCCTACCCGAGATCCGTCGGTTTTGACATCGATAGCCACCACTGTCGTGTTTAGATCCGGAGAGGACGAGACAGTGTGAAGAGAGAAACACTAGCAAGCAAGCGCGGAGGCTCTTGCCTATATAGTGGAGTACTAGTTTTCTTTTGTCTAGCGGAGCCGGCTTGACCTCGTTAATGACTGTCGAGAAGTCTTCATGCACGTGCCCCGGAGGCGCAGTTGTCGTAATTTTGATCTGAAGCACCGGATTATAACACATAACACGAAAAAATGCCACATGACAAGAAACCATAACCTCACTGCCCAAAGGAGACAACATGAATCCTGACGGACAAACTAGACGAGGATCAAAGCTCAAATTAAAGATAAACTCGTAGAAAAGGGGTCCATCGATAGATGTCCTAATTAACATAGCCAGCTTGACCTAGATGGCAGCCCAGTAGTCTTCGTGCATGTGCCCCCAATGACCAGCGCCTTGGAGGAACTCAGTTGTCGCTGTTTAACCCTCGCAGTGATCCGAAGCACATGCCACCTAATATTGCGAGATGAAAATAAACCTTTTTTAGATTTCTCATCAGAACTACAACCCTGTACAACACAGCCTGCACGATATGTAGACGATAGCCAATCCAGGCGTGTCTGTTGGAGTTTGGTCACATGCATGGATGAACTGATCTTCCGTGTCATGCAGGGACCGCCCAGGCACCAACGTCTGTACAACACTTCTCTAGTACTATCGCTCGTCTCTCTCTTCTATTAATTCACCCGACTTGCGGGGCCAGGGAGTGTGCCTATGGTTGGTTCTCAATTGCGGTCCCACATGTGTTTGTAAACGCAATATGACACGCGTTCCATTCGGAGAGCGGCGTGCCACACCGGCCGACCGACCGACCGTCTAGGGTGCGACGCGAATGTGAACGGGCATGCTGTATACTCTGTACATGTGTACCACCATTTTCTTGAGGCTTTTCTCCATGCAGCAATCCATGGATACACAATTAGTATACTGTACTATTTAAAAGTCGAGGGCGGGGCTTTTTCCGCGCGGTAGGCAGGGCAGTTTTGCCTAATCAGTTCGACAGAGATGCAAGAAGATGAGGGAGTAGGCTGCTGCAAACGTAGGGCTGTGTGATTTGACAGCGAGTTACTGCTGGACAGGTGGGGCCCTGTGATTTGACTTCCCATTATCATTTTAACTGCGGCGCTATGACCGGCGTGAGTCTTCTGATTCCTGACCACCTCCATGGTATAGAGGTGCCTCTCCCAATGCTCCACCATATAGAGGCTGGCTCTTGCATGAGAGCCCACTCCTCCACTTTTTGCTTGCCTATTTCCTCCACATATGCAAAAATGCCATGTAAGCGGGCTTATTGCCCACTATTGTACTTGCTCGTACATGTGCTAAGCCTGCCACACAGGCATAAAGTCTGATGTGGCAAGTTAATTAAGAAGAGAGAGAGAGAGACTAGTTTGGTGACCCCAGTAAGAAATAGTGCTAAGCGCGTGTACCTAGGTGAAGAGACAATTTTGAGGCTATAGCTAATTAAATGAAGCAAACTTAGCAACAAAAAACTAAGCACCTATGCATTGGGGACTTGAGTTGCTAAGCCATTTAATGCCCTTAGCACCTCATCTAAGCACCATTTCATTGGAGGAGGTCACTCCTTGGCAAATGCAATAAATACTACAAAGAAAGAGATAGAGAGAAGTAAAAAGGTACTCTTATAGCCAACCTTATAGCTAACCTTATTGTATGAGTGACTAAGTGATGACTATGTATGACATGCCAACATCAGATAGCCTAATGCACCGTGTTAAATCTCCAAGGGCGCGACCGCGCGAGCGAGGCAACGGTCGTGGTAGGCGCGACCATGATACGGGCTGCTGGCAGCCCTTGGATCTGAGATCGAACGGTCGCATGCTAAGTTGCTGAAACTTTGCAGAATAACCCTCCAAGATAGGATATTCACCCATAGGTCTAGAATCACGCCATGCAACCGTTTGTCCCAGATCCAAGGGCTCTCGGAAGCCCGTATCATTGGAGAATGGAAAGCTTCGTATCTCCTGTAATTTTCCCGATGCTTGACATGACATCGAAGGCCATTTAATTGGGCATCGAGTAGACATGACATCTAATTGGGCCCCCATAGTACTGTGCATGAATCCATTTATCCACCAGGCAAGCCACTACCCTGCCATTTGCACGCCCACTCAGCATTTTTACAATCGAAAAACCGCTGGCAGTTCGCTCCTACTCGTCCCCGGATGTCCTTTAACATTACGGCAGTTCGCTCCTAGTCATTCTGTCCTTTCACATTATGTCAGTTCCACTAATCCTAACCCTCCTCCCAAATCCATGGCGTCCAAAATCTCCATGATCAGAAGTGAGTACAAGGTTAGAACCATCACCAACGATGAGTTCGACGTCATCTACACCCATTCTTCCGCGACGGTGAAAGGATGCCTTGCTCTCTTCAGACGCATGTCCGAAAACTGAAATGATGAGTGGGTCGATGGGCTAGATGTTGAGTAGACCAAAACCCTGGACAAAGAGAAGAATCTAAAGGAGGAAGAGAAGATGAAGCCCGTTGTGATCCAGGTTTGCGTGCATGACTTATGCTTGGTCTACCACATATGCCATGTCGATGTTGAGTGCGAGGAATTTAAGAACTTCCTCAAGGGAGGCCTAGTCAAATTCATTATTGTAGACTTTATGACCGACATAAGAGTCCTGGGTCGGATAGGCCTCATTGTAGGCAACCCCTTCGACCTCCAAAAGAAAGGGCTGGTGCCCTCCCGTGATCAGCCTTCAATGTTGACCCTGGCAGGAGCCATGGTTCATCCTTCGTATGGTAAACTGCAGAAACCTCTGCCCAAGCTTCATCGTGCATGGCAGTGGAATGTACTAGATATAGACCACATCCACTATGCTACAATGGATGGTTACCTTTGTTTCAATATCTACAAGGGTTGGATGAAGAGCAAGAGCCAAGTGTGCGGTTCAAGCAAAGAAGTATCGGCCAAGAGGAAGAGGGACAAGGAAAAAGTCGAGGACGTGGACGAGGAGTCCGAGTAAGGCGGCAGTGTCGTTGCTCATGGTGGTTCTAATGCAGTGTCTACCAGATTAGTTGCTTAGTTTAATTCCAGGTGTGTTTAGTTTTATTTGAGGGGTGTGTTGTGCTGAGCCCCCAGCACAACTATGTTATGTTTCTTCTCGTTACTTTAACTCTTCAGTACGTACATACTAGTATTTCTTACAGTTCATCTCTTAGTTGGTATAGTACTACCACTCGTTTCTTCACATTATATACGTACAATATATATGGACAACATCATATAGCCAATAGTTTAGTTGTCAAAGAATTTCAGGGTGCTTAGTTTTGTCAAAGAATTTCAGGGTGCTTAGTTTTATTTGAGGGGTGTGTTGTGTTGGACACCATTATTGTGACTCAAATCACTTTTGCCATGTTATAATGACATAAATACTAATGGACCAACATGCCAGCTCTCCCTCTATCTCACTATAGTAAAATAAAGTTTGGGGCCTACTTGATCCCAACAACGTTCTTATTTTCCTGTAAAATTATTCGCTTGGTTACTCCTGACAAGCGGGGCCACACTTGTCATTGTGAGAATCAGCTTATTTTTGTCATATAACATGGTCAATGGGTTTGACGTGAAAATAACAATGTCTAATGGCATTTTGAGCAAACATCTAATTTAATGATGGCATTTTTGAGATATCTAATTGCATTTTGAGCAGGCATATCATGGATCGATGACATTTTTGAGTAGTTGTAACTTCTAATGGCAAAACTAAGTAGTGATACACAACTAGTGGCATAAATAATAAGAAACCAAGAATTAAATAGGTATGCTAATTTCTTTAATAGAATTTAGCACCCCAATTAAGCACGTACTAACTTTTTCATAGTACTGTATGCATAATTTGGCGACGAGCGCTCTCTATGTGTACCACCTTTTTTCTTTAATTTCATCTTGTTAGTTTTTCTCCATGGCGCAATCCATCGATACTACTACTGTACAAAAGTATACATTTTCTAAAAGGCTAGAGGGCGTGGCAGTCTAGCTTGGTCGGTTTCAAGAGAGGTGAGGGCCTTTGTGATTTTATGGCTCATTACAGCTGGAAGGCGGGGCCTTGTGATTTGACTGCTCATATAAATGTGCCGATGACCTGAGGAGGAGCAAAGAACCATGCGGTATACTCAAGCTTTCCACTGAGTACGATGGAGGAGCACGAAACACGGCAGCCTAGTGCCATATGGCGATAAAAATGATCTAATTTGCTAGTCATCTCATCGTTATCATTGTTCTATTCATGCCTCGCAGAGAACGTGACACGTGTGGCGAAACATCTGAAGCAAAAGAAGAAACACAGGAGTAACAGAGGAAGGAAGATTATCACCCCCCAAAAATAAGGAAGACGCACATAGAAGTCTGGGGCACTGTTCTCTACTACATGAAGGGTTGCTGGCCGCGGAGTCGTAACTGCTTCTTCATCACCTGCACGACCTCCATCTCCTTGTGTGTCTCCTCTGCCATCTTCTTCATTCTGTCCATGACGCGGGATTTCTTGATGCGAGCCTTCATCATCTGTTCCATGACCACATTACGTACCTTGACAGGAGCCGGGTGCTCGATGTGGAGCTTTGCCAACTCCTCCTTCTGTTCCATGACGAGGGCCTGTAGCATCTTCATTGAGGAACTACTATTCTCACGCAGCTTCTTCTAGCCGGCGTTCTCCTCCTTCAACAGGTCGAGCTCATGGTAGAGCTTCGCCTTGTCCTCCTAAAGTTGCAGGATTTCGCCGGTCCCCTTCTCCTCCAAGGCAATGCTCTTGTTCAGCAGCATCATCAAGCTGGCGGTCAACTCCCCCTGCTCATTGAGCTCAGCAGGCATGTCGTTGAGTCTCTCCTTCAGCAGCTCAACCAAGTCGTGGATGAACTGCTTTTGCTTATTGAGGTGCTTATTGAGCTGATCGGGCATGCCGTCATGTTCACCTCCGCGGCTAGGTCGCTCCTGGGAGCCATCGCCTTCCCGTGAGAGGTCTTTCGAGGTCTCTGCAAGGTGGCGAGCCCTATTTTTTTCCACAGCCTTGGTTGCTGCTCCCTTGTTACGACTAGTGCTCGATCTAGAGCTCTGCGCACCGGCGATGGCAAGGACAGATGAAGAAGAAGGACTTATGAGGAGGAAGGTAGAGTAATTGTTGGTTACGTAGTTCTCCTTTTTATAACCTAAGTACTAGCACTAGTACTAAAACATGCATAGTGGAAACACGTTGAGGTTTGGTACGTACTAGTAGGTGTGAGCAGGCTTGCACTTAATTGTAGCACTAGTACTTTGGAATGTGATGGGAACAAGGTAAAGATTAATTGATGGTTTTGGTTTCAAGGCCTGAAACGGCTCCCGATGAGTTTAGTGGAACATAAATTTCAAGTACTCCCACCATCTCAGTTTACAAGACTTGCACGTGTATCTAGGTCATCAATGTAACTTATATAAAATAAACTGTTTAACATGAAAAATATATCATTAAAAAATAGAATATTTGAAGTTTGTAATGATATATTTTTCGTAATGTATGCCTCTTATTAAGTTGGTCAAATTAATGACCTAGGTACACATGCAAGACTTGTAAACTGAGATAGAGGGAGTACTACACTGCTCAAATGCGGTCGGACAAGTCAGTGATACAATTGGTCGTACATGTCAGACCAAGCCGATTTGTGTCCCTTCGGTGAGACGCGGGTCTGACCGATCGTCTGTTGGTGCGACCGACCGTAAAGTATTACGCGGTGGAGATTTCTGGTTGTGGCTTCGGTTGATTGTCATGACCAAGCATTCTAAAACTAGTGATAAATCAATTACCATATTTTCCCAAACGAACAAGTATTTTCACAGGAATACAATACATATAGATGGAGTGATTGTCAAGGTTGCAAACCGACATGGCGTTGCAAGTTCACTACAGCAACCGACTAGGTCACTGCATCGCTGACGGGGAAGGAGGGCAGCTCACCTCGCCTACGATGCATGCCCAGTGGCGCCGCCGCAACTGGTCCTGGGATTTGGCTTCTCCTACTGCCCATTTGAACAGTTGCACCGGCTGCTCATGCCATTACGCAAGCATGCGCGTTCTTTCCTCCGTAGTCGACTCCGTGAATATGACCTCTGCCACTAGCCCTAGCTCAAAATCAACGTGACGCTACCAGATGCTGACATCCCTCAACATCTCTCCCCTGAGATCGACTTGCACCTTTGCCTTGTGCTGCGCCAGGCGTAACTCCTTGGAACTTCTCTCCAATCGATGCGATGTTTCCTCGATCTGATTTGCCCTTGCTGCCCACCACCTGAAATGCAGCCCTAGCATGTCCTCCGGCGCCACCGATCTGTGATTCCAGATCAATGGATCCCCTCTAAAACACATGTGGGTTTTGCTCAAAGGCGGCAGTGCTGCGGGCCGCAGCGAGAGGGCAGCCCGCGGGATCCTGGGATCTAAGGGATTATCCATGGCGGGATCCTCCATGGCAGGATCCGATGGGTGAGGCGGGGACGCGAGCCTAGGCGCTGGGAGAGCCCTACGAGGCTAATATAAAGATAGTACTACTCCACTCCATCCATATTTGAATACAAAGGCCACCAACAGTAGCCTTGGCAAAAATTGATCATGCTGCCCGCGTCCTGGTTTATTAGCCCCCTTTTTTTGTTCCACTATTTATGACATGCATAAATATTATGTTACTTAAAAATTTGGTCAAAAATTGGCACAAAATATGAAGGAGACCAATGGAAGTAGCAACCCATGATTTAACTACTCGCATGCACGCAGTGGAGTAGTAATGTCTTTCTTCCTCCCTCACGTCCACTCAATTTGCACGCGCTGTATTAATTGACCATTAATGAAGTGAAGGACTTTACACACGTCAAATTATCACATGGGGTGGATCTTCATACAAAAATGCATCCCCCCGTGTACCCGCGTGTGCGTGCGAGGGAATGAGTGCGTGCGTGGAATGCGTGCACATCTTTGCTTCATGCATGTACCGCCAGTGTGCCTCATAGAGGACGAGTACATTCTTCTGGAACCAGCAGCACGTCACTATGACCGATCCACACAAGGAGGTCGCGACAACGCCTCCACATGTGCCACATGGCTTCATGAACTGTAAGAGCGACACTGTGTAGCGTGCCATTGGAATTCTAATTTACGTGTTTTGCACATAAGTACTAGTAAGGTACACGTGCATTGCATGCATCGTATTTGGCAACCAAATTATGAATAAACACCACACTATAGCATGTAAGCTTTGAGTCATATATTCCTGATGTAGACATTCTTTTAATTCTTATAGTTCATCTCATTCAAAGTCAATTAGTTTTTATAAAAAGGCTAGGGCCTCTTTGATTCGTAGGATTTCCAAAACGCGGGAATAGGAAAAACATGGGATTAGAGTGGAATGTCCTCTTGAATTCTACAGGATTGTACGAGTGTTTGATTGTGCATAAAAACAGGATCCTTTCAAAGAGGTTTGAGTGGACGAGATGTTTCCTATGAAATCTAGTGGAAATGAATCCTATGGAAAAATTCCTATGGTTTACAATCCTACGAATCAAACAACCAAGATAGGAAAAATTTCTAAGGATTAGAATCCTCCAAAATTCCTTTGAGAATCCTTTGAATCAAAGAAGCCCTTAATATATTTTATGATTCATGGAATTGTGCATTGTAAAGCATAAAGTAAAAACAAATAATGGAAATTCAACTAGAAAAAAAGTTTGGGCAGTTATGATACGGAAGATTCTAGAACAAAGGAGAAGCACTTGTCTTTTGAGGTTTGTGCTTTATGCTTAAGTTCAACCATGGAGTCTGCTAGATTGTACATGTGGCAAAATCCGATGGGGGGCTAGAAGATGGTGCGAGGGGCCAAGTGGAGGGAGACTATGAAGGAGTGCACAAGTGCGAGATCGATATTTAAAGAGAGGGGGTGAGAACATGCGCTGCCGCGTGCAGTGGCGGAGCCATGAAAAATAAATGAGGTAGGGGGCCAAGCATTGCTAATCCTTTATGAGGAGGGCCAATTCATCAACTTAAACCATTTTACCAGCAATTGTCTAATGATCACATTCATATTAGCCTCGATATATAGTGATGTTAGGGGGGGGGGCAGGGCCCTTGCTGCCCCTGTCTTTGCCACTATGCGCGCGTTTGAGAGATGAAGTGGAAGGCATGGATGATGAGAGGGGACATTGGATATATAATTAATGTCGGTGTACTGGCTATATAATCCTATATAGAGAGGTATAGATTGATCGATGTGGATGTGGGAAAGAGGGTGAGACCTCACTAGATCTATAGATTGATCGGTTTGTGTGGAAAACTGAGAAAGACCTAGCTATATACACACACACATATAGAGGAACATCGATCGTTGCGCATGCACGTGAGAGATAAAGAATGCCTGATATGATGGAGAGGGGGAGGTGTGTGTGTGCATGCATGGGAGACCGACCTGAAGAAAAAGATTGCATGTGTGCAATGGATAATGCCGACTAGTAGTGTGTGTGCATGCATGCACGAGAGAAAGTTAGTGGTACAATTATGAAGAGAAGATGATTGTGTGGGTGTAAAATACTAGCTGAGGTCATAATCAATCTAAAGTTGAATTCAAATATTTGAATAAGAGATCATGATGTTTGAAACCCATGCATGCATGATTATAACTGAGATATGCGCGGTGTGGTTTGGAAACGAGCATGTTGTATTGTATACACATTGAACAAGGTCAGACTGATTTGAATTTGAGATACCGAGGGAAGACATTGTTTGTCCACATTGCATCCATGCATGGACACACTATTCTAATTGGAGATGATGGGTGGCTTTCGCATCACATATCTATATATATATCCCTATATATTATATTATATATTTTTATATAGTGTGCAGATAACTTGAACTTTGAAAGATGGTCGTTGGATGAAGCCAATCCGATGGTGCAGAGATGGAAAATTTGAGCACTACCGGCCGTTGGATATCATCTACATTCCACCAGATTTTGCCACATGTACAATCTAGAAGACTCCATGGTTGAACTTAAGCATAATGCACAAACCTCAAAACACAAGTGCTTCTTCTTTGGTCTAGAATCTTCCGTATCATAATTTCCCAAATGTTTTTCTACATTATTTGTTTTTACTTTATGCTTTACAACGCACAATTCCATGAATCTTAAAATAGATTAGCTTTCTTATAAAAAATAGTTGATTTTGAATGAAATGAACTATAAGAATTAAACGAACATCTACATCATGCATACATGACTCAAAGCTTACATGCTATAATGTGGTATTTATTCATAATTTGGTTGCCAAATCTCATGCGTGCAATGCACGTGTACCTTACTAGTGTAAATGGTGTTTGTGTGTGTTGTGCGTGTTAAACACATTGTACGTAGTATCATACATGGTTTAGATTCCGAACATCTAGCTAGATCATACATGTACTGTGATTTGAATTCAACATAAAATGGATACATATATTTGAATTTGAGATCATATGTACATGTAGTTCGTATTTATATAGGAATTTACTTCTCCTATATTCATGTCATGTGTTGTGAAGATAATATTTAGATGGTTGTATAACTAACCTGAGTACAATCCCATTCAAACAGGGAAAATGTAGTCAAATTTAGTCCATATGCTAGACAACACACATTGTTTTTTATTGTTGAGGGAATTGCAAATTGTTTTGGTACTCTACACGTATTTGAATGCATTTCTAGTAATATAGTAAAACGGGACATGGCCCTCTCTAGTGATAAGGTGTGAATTGTGTTTTTTTGGTACACGTTAAGCTTGTTCTCCCGAAATTTCAAGCCGCGCCTTGTTATGCCGAAATTTCAAGCTAGCATATCAGTCTATCGTGCCGCAGAACTCCCACCTCTTCAACCCGCGCCTTGTTACCCCGAAATATTGAAGATATATATTTGTCTCATTGTGCTCCGAAAATTCCCTCCATCTCAACCCACGCCTTGCTATCCCAAAATTACAACGCATGCGAAAACTCCCACCTCCCGCGAAACCTCGACACGCGAAATGCTCGTGATACCCCTGAACCGAAAGAACCGCCTAGCTCAAATCGGTGGGGGTACTTTTGTAACTTACCCCACATTTCGGACAAGCGCGTCCCTAAGCCATGGTTCCCCACTCCCATCCCATCCGCCCACCCGTTCGTATATCGAGGCCGCGAAAACCCGCGAAGCCTCCACCAACCCGCGAAAATGTCATCCACAACAACACCTCGACGTCCCTCATCGACCGTATCGGATGAGGATCCGTCATCGATCTCCTCGTCCCGCCGGTTTAGCCACCCCGTCCTCCACCTCCAAGGAGCTTCCTCGACGTTCCCCTCGTCTTTCGTGCCACCTCCATTCCCACACCACCATCTTCACCTGCACCACCAGAAGAGCAACATCATCATCGTTTCCTTGGATGAAGCTGAGGCCTAATCGGCGCCACCAAAGAGGTTGTACACTAATCGCCGCATTTTCTTCTTGATTCGATCTCATGGTGCTGCCGGTGCTCGGTCCCGAGTCGACATGGCGCGGCTCCATCCACGGCGGCGTCGCCGGCCACTTCCTCCACGACGTCACTCCCTTGGCGGCGACATCCACATCAGTAGGAGCTGCTGCTGCTTTAGCTCTCGCTCGCGCTGCTGCTCTGCTCTTGCTCTCAATCCCCTGCCTAGTCTGCTCTTGCCCTTGCTTGCGATACTCCTTCGATTTTGCTACACTTCAGCCGACTGAATCAACTTTTGGGTCAGTCGATTTTCAGGGGGGGGGGGCTCGCCGGAGTTAAGGAAGAACCAGCCACAGCGGGGAGGGGGGGCTCACCGGAGAGGTACCCCACTATCTATCTTAGGGTTTAGGGTGGGGGCGGTGGTTGCCGACGGTGGTGGGGCGATGGCATGGTGATCACCGGAGAAAAAGCTCGGCACGGGGGGGGGGGGCTAGAGGGATGCCCGGGGCAGCGGCGGACCGGCAGTGGGGAGTGGTTTCGGGGCGGGAGAGGCAGCGCACCGCCGGCTGCTGGCGGCGGGAGGCGGCGATTTGGCCAGTGGTGGCTGGCGGCTCAGGGGGGATGGAGGTTGAAGATGAACTGCTACACGACCAGCTGCCCCGGCTCTCGCACGCACTGCTGCTACTGCTTTTCTGCTACTAGTGTGTTCAGTTTCGACAGCAAAATTCAGTTTTGGCAGTTAAGTTCAGTTTCGGCAGTTAAATTCAGTTTCGGCAGTTAAATTCAGTTTCGACAGTTAAGTTCAGAGATGAGCGGCTGATGTATTTTACATCTATCACTTTGTGGTTATATATTTTACGTCATCTATTGGAGATGCTATTAGAATTCCACTTAGGTTAACATTGTCTCTCTTGTCTTGCTTCAGCCTCGGCATTGTACAACTCACCGGAGCTGCTCCAACGACGAAACCCTCCATCATAGCGAAGCAGTACCCGGGGCTCCGTCTCCAGATGCCTAAGATCTTCTTCCCCTCCTCCGACAGCCAAGTCAGTCGGAGCATCCTCACCGACCAACCCAATCACGCTGAGATCGACATGGCTTCGCCAAAGAGGTTGTACACTTGTTGCATCTCTTTTTTTACTCTACATGTTATATATATTGTCCACTGAGCACACGTAGTAACATGAAATACGATTATTCTATCCTACTATATGACGAGCAGTGAGGTACCAGGCAACTTAGCTATCCGTGATGGACTCTCTTGAACGCCATCATTATTTATCTCTACGCGTTTGAGCTATGCATTTGTCGATGGGCCTGGGAGTTGAGCTAGTAGGGCAGTGGCCTGGGTCCAAAGTAGTAGAAGTGGCACAAAAACATTTTTTGAGTGTAGGCTTTTCCTTGCTCAAGCCTGCCTACTAGAATCGCCAGTGCTTGAAAGGAAAAGTGAAGGAAAAACATAGGAATTGGAAATTTTCCTATGGTACTACTATTCATGCATTTGGTTCAAAGGAATTGAGCAAAGGAAAACTGTAGGATTTGTTCCTTTAGTGTCTCCTTGAAATAAAAACCATAGGAATTTTAATTTCCACTTGTCCTCCTTTTCAAATTCCTATTCATGAAGCACAAGACTAAGAGATAGTAGCATAATAACATTATAACCGTACATTTTCTTGTGGTTTGACTTAATCTCACCATGCTTCTTTGCATCCTGTGATCTTCCAATTCTTGTGAACCAAACACCCAGATTGGCATAAATCCTTTGTTTTTAAATTCTCTATTTTGCACATGCATTCCTATCCTATTCCTGTCTATTTCCTATCCCTGAATTGTTAGAATCCTCAAATTCAAACAAGTCCTTACACAGTTACTTCTGTTACAGATATGTGTCAAAGAAAACCTTGTGTGGTTTGTCTTGCTCCTGCTACGTTGTGTTCCACCCCAGCTCAGCTGCTCTAACAACGGAAGGGTTCACCATAGCAAGGATCCGCTCTCCAAACTGTCTTTCGCCGCCTCGGATCTTCTTCCCCGCCGCCGGCAGCCACGACAACTGCATTACCATCATCAACTGAGCAGATGACCTTGAGGACTACATGGGTCCGCAAGAGAGGTCGCACTCTTCCGTGTGTGCTTATGTTATGCATCGCCTAATATGATGACATGCTACTTTATCATCATGTTCACCTATTAGACTCTGAGTCAGGTCCAAACTAATGCTAAAACTTGAGTTTTAAATGGTTGTGGGGTACATATTGGGGCAGCAATCAGTACTATCTATCTACCATCTGGTTAATCTCGGGTGTCTACTATGATTTTCACGTTGGGTGCAAACAAACATTAAAGGAGCCATTATCTGTATTTTTAACTAAAGCTATTATCTTCCTGCTATCATTGGTTTTGTGTCTATCCATAGTTTGCTACCACCACTCTTGATTTGTGCATGCACTCCATACATAATCTCACTATGTTTTATTCCTACGCATGTCAGTTATTGTACACAATGGAACTGAACATGTAGAGCAAAAGAGACAAGCCTTGCGTGCCAATAAAATTTCATGCAGACGTCACTCCATGGTGGGTGCAAAGGTAGCCCCCCTCCACCCATTTCGGATTGTAATCAAGAGGAAGATAACTGTTCTGAGGGGGATTCTTAAGGAGAAGACCACACCTATTTATCCCCTGAGGTCTTCTCTCTAACTTGGCATGCTGATGTCGGTAATATCATGCATATGGTGCCTTGCATTGCTTACTTTATACATCAAATATGTCATCTGCTTAGTTTAGACATGCTTTGTGTGAATGCCATCTATTTAGTTTCTTTATCGTATATGTGAATCATGCAATGCCATCTTGTTAAGCCAGGCATCATATATGTGAATTTTGCAATGCCACCCTGGTTAGCCAGTCATCTTATATGTGAATTATATCATGCCATCATTTTTTTATTACATGTTAAATTTGTCAACAATTTTAGTACACTCAATTACTCTTCCTGTGCATCGGCCATTCAGCATGCTCATGGAAAAATCTGGAGTGGAAACAAGGTCTTCAGAGTAGACAATGCTATCTGACGAAGCGCATGTCTTGCTGGTTATGGATAGCTGCTCAGAGGAGGATTCAGAGACAGATGACCAGTCCTATTTCCCACTGAGGTGCATGCTCTAACTTGGCAGGGTTATGTTGCTCGTACCGTGCATATGGTATCTTGCATTGCTATGTCATTTGCTTAGTTTAGACATGCTTTGTGTGAATGCCACCTGTTTATTGTCTAATTACCATATATGTGAATTATGCAATGCCATCTTGTTGCAAGACATTATATATGTGAATTGTGCAATGTTATCTTGTTGCAAGGCATTATATATATGTGAATTATGCAATGCCATGCTGTTTAGCCAAGCATCATATATGTGAATTATATCATGCCATCCTTTTTTTTATTTCTCGTTGCATTTGTCGATAATGTTTGTATATTCATCTGCTCTTCCTGTGCATCAGCCATTTGAATTGGTGATGGAGAAATCTGGAGTGAAAACAGGGTCTTCAGAGCAGACAATGCTACCTGCTGAAGCAGATATCTTGCTGGTTATAGATAGCTCTTTAGAGGATGATTCAGAGGCAGATGACCAGTCCTATTATCCCCCTGAGGTGTAGTATGCTCAAACTTGGCAGGGTTATATTACTCATATCACGCATATGTTGTATTGCAATGCTTAGTTTTTACATCATATACACAATATTGAATGCCATCTCCTTAGTTGACACATCATATATGTGATTGCACTCTGCTCACTTGCTTAGTATATAAATCATATATTTGAATTATATCATGCCATGATGTTTACATAGACAGCATGTATCTGAATTATGGCATGCCAGCCCATTTTCTAAAGACATAATATAGTTATATCATCTCATCCTGTTTACATAGTCATCATATTTTGAGTTATGTCATTCTATCCGTGAATTATATCATGCCATCATGTTTCCATCAAAGGCATGTTTGTGATTTATGGCATGCCAACAACTTTAATAGACACATCGTATAGTTATATCATGTCATCTTGTTTACATAGTCATCATATTTTGAAGTATGTCATTCTATCCTGTTTAGTTAGCCATCATACATGTGAAATTGTGTCATGCTATCATGTTTAATTAGCCATCATATATGTGAAATTATGTCCCGTTATTCTGTTTGGTTAGACAACATAAATGTGAATTATTTCATGCCCTGTTTTCTTCCCTACTATCCATTCCACCTGTCTATCTTACAATGTCTGTACATTCAATTACTTTTCTTGTTTCTCAGTCATTTCAATTGGAGGGGGTGATGGCAGTATCTGTGGGAGTAAAAACACGTTCTTCAGAAAAGATCATGCTACCTGTCGATGCAGATAGAACCATGGTTGTACTTGCCCAAGAACCAGCCCCACCACACATAACCCAGACTCACGCAGATTATACACCTACCTAGTTGGACAGAGAACCAGCTACACCCCTTCTAACCCCAACCCCAGCAAATAGTAACCCAGTTCCAATTGACATAGCACAGTCTCCATCATAGAGCACCCAAACACGAGCAGTTAGTAAGGCAACTGCAGTGCCCAAAGCACAAGGACCACCACTTTGAACCCCAAGTCAACGCTTAAAGCAGAAAAAGAATTGTTCTCAAGTCAGGTTCCGTAGCTATGGTTCATACTACCTTGCTCTTGCATCACTGTATTTACTCATACCAACTAATTTCAAATTTGAAGGATGCAATTGAAACTCCAATGGCGCAACATGTATGTTTTAAACCTGTTTCTTTAACATGTTTGCTGTTGTAACTTGCTCTATGTTGATTTCAGTTTCAATTGAATAAACAGTTATGTTATCATGCCATGCACATTACAAGTGTTGTTATTGCTGTGTAGTTTGCCACACTTATATTCTGTCTATGCTGCCTTGTCTTAAATAGATATGATTCGAACTGTCTCTACCTTGATTTGGCAACATAAACTAGAATGATATAGACGACACAGTGACCATACTACATAGATATATGTTTGTTTCATGTTGTTATCCTGTCCACCTTACTACTGAACTGGTTTACCAAAATGAGTTTCATATACAACATGGTAAACCTATGATGTGTTTGTTTGTTTCTCTTTTAGAACGCGGATAAAATATTGGAGAAGAGTACCCCGTTATGCAATGGTAAAGGAAGTAATGCAGATAAGGTTCAAGATAGTGAGACATCCCTGTTGGTCTCCAAGAAAGCTAATAAAAACTTTATTGAAGACACTGAGACAACCCCAAAGTCCTGTTTGATGTAGTGTTCGAGTTACTGGCTAATACTGCTGGCACCAGCTCTTCGAACTCGCTGCCTGAATCAATTCAGCTTCTTGAGTCTCAGCTTCAAGTTGAAAGACATCGATCAGATGTTATGCGACAGGAAGCCGAAGGACTGAGGAAGTCCCTGCAGAATTCAGATGCATAGTTTCTGGTGCAACAACAAGTGCTGGAGGATTTAAGCGCCAAACAAGAGAAAGTTAATAAGCTTGCTAAGCATCTTTCTAGCATTACGGGTACCCAGGATATTATTTCTTGTGCTCTTCTGAAGTGATTTCAGTTCTGGACTTGTTTTGTTGCGGCGTTTATTTGCACTAGTGTATATGATATACTGCTTTGTTCCCTATATTTGCACTGGTGGCAAACTTTGATGCCCAGTGGATGTAATATGTGTAATAGCCGTGATAGCCTAGCGTAAGTTGCTTTCTTATTTATTTCCTTATTGTCTTGTTTATTTGTTTGCTTGTAGTTAGTGCAGTTCTTTTTTCGTGGTTTGCTAGTGGCCGCAATAACCTATTTTTTAAAACTAGGACACAATAACCATGGGCAACATATTTACTATAGTTACCATGGGCCTCCTACAGGCCGTAGAAACAATGGGCCTTCTACGGGCCATAGCATCAATGGGCCTTCTACGAGCCGTATGATCGATCCCATGGGCCAATAACAGACCACATTATGGGCCGTAAATGGGCTAGGTTTGGAATCGTCCGTTCATGGGATGACAATAACGGGCCGTCGTTAATCGGCCATATTTGATGACGCTATGAAAATGGCCCAACGGATTAACGAGCCACAAGCGGGCCGATTGTAACCATGGGCTGAATTTGGCCCACAAGCAGAAAAGGCCAGTAACGAGCCATAAGTAACCGAATGCTGAAAATGAGCCCAAGAATAAATGGTCCCTAAGAGGGTTGAAATATAACACGGGTTGGAAACGGCCCAATGGAATAATGGACCGTTAATGGGTATAAAGCGGTACACTGTTCATTGCGGGCCAGATTCACCATGAGCCGTTAATGGGCCAAGAGTTACAAATGGCCTCGTATGGGCCAAAATACATCATGGGCCATACATGAGCCGGAAGTTACAATGGTCTAGAATCATATTGGACGGTCCAGATGAAGCTATTGGGCTTAATTCCGATAGGCTGTAACGGGCCGTGAGTTAGCGGGCTGTAAATGGGCTATATACGAACATGTCGTTAACAGGCTTTCTGTGGGCCGGCCCGTTACCTTTTGACCAAGTCAAACGGGCCAGCCTTTTCACCAGAATGGGACTCTGTTGGGCCATGCCATGTGTCGACGTATCATAGGTGCCTCCTGTCTAATGAATGGATGACATCTGTCCCAACGGTGAGCCAACATGTGTTTCCTCCGGCCAATGAGAATTTTACACGTGGAAAATCCTAATTGGTCTGGGCTAACCTGTTAGCGGTTTATCGGATCCAAAACCGAACCCGATAGCTTAACGGCGACCCGTTACGGTGGATGCCACATGCCGGTCACCCTTGACGAAAGCACTTCCATGGCGTGCCATTTATTGTCATGTAAGTGGACACTTCCATGATGATAATTTTGGTAATGTCATAGAACACTTCTATGACAGCACATGTATGACTATCTTGATTCTGTCATAAAATTGTCATGGATGTACATGCATGACAGAAAACATGACCTACTGTGACAAACACGTATCATCAAGGAAGTGTATTTTTTTGTAGTGGAGTGACGAGCCTTCCTCTCACTCGGGTCTTAGGTGCGAATAACTTTTGCCTAAGTTAAAAACTACTCCAAGTGACGAGCGTTCCTCTCACTCGGGGGCTTAGCTGCGAACCAACTTTCGCCTAAGTTTAAAAATTACTCCATATGACAAGCGTTCCTCTCACTCGGAGGCTTAGCTGCGAACTAGCTTCCGCCTAAGTTAAAAAACGACTCCGAGTGACAAGTGCTATTCTCACTCGGAAGCTTAGTTGTGAACCAGTTTTCGCCTAAAGTTTCAAACATTCAAAAAACTCAAAGGAAAGCATTCAGATAGCTCCAGAAGTTCAAAAGCAAGTGCGAGTACTCATGCCTAGAGCCCGAAAGAGTTTAACGTATACAAGTTCACTTGACATACCAAGGCAAATGGGAAAGGTTAATGTTTTTCTCACGCATCACAGGGGCTGGCCGGCTCCACAAAGGTGTCCAAGTCAATACCATCTGCAATCGGAGTGTCCGCCTCGATGAACGTCTCCATGAAGTCCTCAAACTTGAGTTTCTTTATGTTGGCGACTTGGAGAGACTTCAGTTTTTCCTCATTGGTCTCTTTGCAATGGACTCGGACAAGGGAGATTGCCACGTCGACTCCAAACGAGTGGCAGACTTCTTGCATGCTTGCACTCGGCACATGATTTTGTTAAGACAGACCATCATTGTCTCAAGGTTATTCTAGAGAGTATCTTCCGGGCACAAGTCCTTATCGATCCTCCCCATCACGCTTCACAGGCAGATGATGTACCCAGAGCATCATCGAGACGAGCTTCGAGCCTCGGGATGCCCAAAGATGTCTTGTCCCTGACGAGTGACCTAGTAGGGTTCAAGTCCCTCTCAATCCTAGCAGTTTCCAGCTCGAAGTCATGATAGTATTCTGCAAATGGAAACAAGACCCTAATCAGTATGTCCAGAATTCACTCAGAGATAAGAGAGAGTTCACCCGGAAGTAAGGTTCACTTGGATGTACCTACAAGCTTAGTATGCATCTCCTGCATGAAGTCTTCTATGTATTTCTCTAGAGAGTCTGTCTTCTGAGTAAGCTCGGTGATCTTCTCACCCAGAGTTTTCTTATCTTGCTCGAAGGCACTCGCCTGGGTCTTGAGCTTGTCATCCCATTCGGCTTGTCGCTTCTTGAGCTCAACAATCTCCACCTTCTCCTCCTCAGTGGCTACCCTTAGTGCCTTGTTCTCTTCCTCAAGTTTCACAACTGAGGCTATCTTTTCTTCAATGACCTTGGTCTTCTCCTTCGCCACCTTCTGCGCTCCTGCCAGTTCATTGTCCTTGTCAACAAGTTCCTGCTTCATAGTTTCTAAAGAAATAGAAATCCTGAGACGCACTTGGAGTCGATGATTTTCACTACACACATCTTGTTGAGTGAAGTCACTCGGTTCAAAGAAAGGAAAAAGTGAAAGCAGGACACTCGATTGCCGAAACATACCGCCCATGGTCTTTACTTATGCATGTGCATGGGCCGTGTTCCTCCTCTCCACTGATAGATCCACTCGGAGTTGGTTCGTCTCCTTCTCCAGTGATGCATACTGGGCCCTAAGCTCACAAGTTTTCTGATGCAAAGGAAGAAGACACGAGTCAATAGACGATAAGAATACATCGAGTGTATGAAGATCAAAACTCCTGGAAGGAACAAGTTAGACCAACACTCCTGGAACAAGCTTGACCAGTACCCAATCCTAAAGTACCACCTAACCTCCAAGTCAGGGAGGAATAAGCTTGACCAGTACCAAATCCCGAGGTACCACCTGACCTCCGAGTCGGGGAGGAACAAGCTTGGCTAGTACCAAATCCTGAGGTACCACCTGACCTCCGAGTCAGGGAGGAACAAGCTTGACCAATACCAAATCCTGAGGTACCACCGGACCTCTGAGTCAGGGAGGAACAAGCTTGACCAATACCAAATCCTAAGGTACCCTCTGACCTCTGAGTCAGGGAAGAACAAGCTCAATCAGTAACAGATCCTAATATGTCCTCAAAAACGAGTCACAAGCGCAAACCACTAGACCAGCCGAGAAGATACCAGTTCTATCAGACTTCTGCCGACTGCCCGCAGTCGACAGTATTCTCGGGGACTACACCCAATGGCGCACTCAGCGTGCCCCCACTGGAGAGTGACTCATATTGAAGAGCTAAAAAAGAGGAGACTTGCTTGTATGATTCTATCAAACTCCCGCCGATTGCAAGTAATCGATGGTAGTCTCTAGGGCTACACCTAGAGGGTGCACTCAGCATCCCCCTACTATAATGGTATCCACTCATAATAGTCTGCCTAATCCGAGTGATGACCAACACACACAAAAATAAAGGAAGAGGAAATTCAGAAACACAGCAAGTTCTAAGACTCCCTCCGATTACTAACATTGAACGACAGTCTCGAGGACTACATGCTGTGGGTGCACTCAGCGTGCCCCCATAGGACAGACACCCTCACTGGGTATACCAAAAGCAGTAAAAATCAATCAAAGATCAACTTACGATGGCACTTACTCGGACATTCGCTTGGAGAGCTACACTAGCGTCATACGCCACCATGCTAGTGTTGCACACCTCCTTCAGATGCGAGGACATCAGCTTGGCCTGGATCATCGCTTCTTTGCTGGCTCCAGTTTGGTCCTCTGGCACATGATGCAGATTGAATATGTTGAGAGGAGGAGCCAACACTAGAGCTGCAGGAGTCGACGCCACAGGCAGAGCAGTCGACGTAGTCACAACAGGATCGGCGCGAGCCCGAGAAGGGTCGCGAGGCGCTTTGCTTGGCGGCACTTTCTGAGAAGTGGCACATGCAGCAGCCGGAGTTTTGCTCCCCTTCTTTTGGCATCTTTTGTGGCGGTTCTTCATTGTTGTCCGTGATGTGAATGATATCCACAGGCGCTGCATCCACTTGACGTTTTCAGTTCAGTTAATAGTCCAAGCGAACGATGAAACTGAGCAGAGAGGAAAACATCTATACCTTTCCGGGAAGTAGTTGCATCTACCATATCTGCATCAGCGCGGTCCTTGTCGATTTGCATGGGCGACGTTGTCGAGCTGGCAACCTTGGTACACAATTTCATTCAGTCAGCAAAGGCAGAAAGTTCACAGTGGTAGAAGAGAGAAGTATGACACTCACATCGAGGTGAAAAGCACGACGACCTTGATCTTGGGCAGAGCCTTCCGAGGTTTAGGCGGGGTGATCTTGAGCTGCTTGGCGGTCTTCGTAGTTGGCTCGGGCGTCGACGTCCGAGTGCGCTTCAGGTTCCTAGTGCTCGAGGCTGCGGTCTTGCTTTGGCAAGCACTCGGATCCTGGATCTACTTAGAGCGGTGTTCAGTACGCGCCCGTGCAGATGGGGAAGACTCGTCCTTGTCGCTCCCTTCCGAGTCGTTGCTGCCATCGTTGTTGTCCTCAGTGTAGATGTCCTCGACGCTTCCGTGGTCACTCTCCACATTCCCAGCGAGTTTCCCTCCATTTGGCATGGGCTAAATCATCTTTGAAAACACCTTCCAAGTGCAAAGATCAAAACTAGTCAATTCGGTCAATTCATTCAGATGATCAGAGCAAAAATAATTCACTCAAAAATATGTGTCACACCTCTGTTGGCTGGTGCGAGTCGTCGAAGGGCGGGATCCGTCTCAACCCTAGAGGGTTGTCGCGGGCTCCAGTGATGCACCTGAACCACTGCTCTACGGTCTCTTCATCGACGTCCTCAGGGTGCACTCGGGTGGGGTCATTTGGCCGGGTGTACCACCACATGGGATGAGTCTGCTCCTGCAGTGGTTGCATTCGCCGACCGAGGAAGACCTCCAGCAGATCCAGACCCATGACTCCACCCTGAATCAGTTTGACTACATCAATCACAATGATTCCCACCATAGTCTTTTCTTCCTTGTCCACCGTCAGCGATGGAGGAGTGCTAACCCTCTCAGAAGTGTAAGGAGGAAGACCACTCGACGAACCGACAAAGGGGATATCATTACAGTAAAACCAGGTTGACTGCCAATGCCTAAAAGACTCATGAAAGGTCATGGTGGGGAACACACTCCTACCCCTCATCTGGATACATAAGCCGCCGCACAGCTGGGTCACATGGGTCCTCTCCCCCTCCAGGTCGGCCTTCTTAACCAACTGAGAACGACACATGAAGATATGCTTGAACAATCCGTAGTACAGCTGGCAGCCTAAAAGTTCTCACATATGGAAATGAACACAACAAGGTACGCTATAGCATTTGGGGGGAGATAATAGAGTTGAGCACTGAAAAGGTTCATAAAGCCGCAGAGGAAAGGATGAGATAGCATGGAGGAACCTCTCTCCACATGGGTGATGAGGAGCATGCGCTCCCTAGGGTGCGACGCAGGCTCGATCTCCCCTCCTCCGGTAGCCTCCAGGTCCTGTGTTTCACCATCCCATCGATGACAGGCCCACCGATGTCTTCCTCCATGGTCATCAGCAGGAGCCAGTCGCCTTGGATCCAGCCACGCGGAGGCGCGACCCTAGAACTCGACACCTTCTTATCCTTCTTCGCGCGCTCTAGCTTCGCCGTCTTGTCCTTCACCATATCTGCAGAGCTCGTCGGTGCCGAGCGGGTTCACACAGAGTGGAGGCGGAGGTGAAGGTGGGAAGACCAGAGGGGATGGGGAAAAGAGGATCTGGTTCTATCTCCTTCTAGACCACATTAGCCTTTTATACCATCAGCCTCTCCGTCAACAGATCCATGCCATTGGCTCCTAGGCCTGTTGATCTCCCTCAAATTCCTCTGGCAGAAATTATGCAATACATGGAAAAAAGAGGGATGAAAATTGAGGAGTCACGCCCCACTTTCCCCACTCACCGCGTCGCAACCGTTTGCACGCGTACATCTCTGATTTGAAATCCCGTGAAATCTGGGATCCGACAATCCGATTGCTCGCCTTTTGAAATCCTTCCAAAACGCTCGGGTCCTGCCTGACACCCAATACGCAAATATCTCATTTCACTCTGGCATTGCATAGTCCAAAATCAGTCGAGGCAACTTGCGAGGATACAATCGACGAACGACCCTGGAAAGTTCATAAGTGCCCCTGTAGCGTTCAACTCACTCGGAAGTTTGTCTTGTCTCGCTTCGCTTAACCTCGGCACATTCAGGGGCTAATGACAAGGACATGTACTAGGGATAGGGTCATAGGCCGGACCTACAGACCCTACCCAAGGACACCGTGCACTCCGTACTTGGCCCCTGAGTGAAGTAACTATTTATAAGTACTGCAACCTGAGTATCACTCGGAAGATAGCAACCACTCGGAGTCTAACAACCCACTCGACCGGATCATCTCACTCGAAGTACCTGACTCCACTCGGACAGAGAATACTAGGAGCCTCCCCAAGACCACAACGGTCAGGACATGTGTCCATCCTCATCAAGTGTAATTAATACAGACGTTACCAGTAACTGTCTCCCTTAAAACCTCCTTTTACCCCTTGGTTATGGCAACATTCATCAGGGCTCAAGCACACTCTATATAAGCCACCCCAGCTCCCTAACAAGGGTTTGCAATCTCTTGTAAACTACACACTCCAGTCAATCAAGCTCTTGAGCACCGAGACGTAGGGCTATTACCTCCTCTGCGAGGGGCCTGAACTCATAAATTCGAGTGTAATAACTGAACTGTAGCTAGATTCTGCCCTCTAATTCATGCCCTATATACTATTTTCAGACCTATACACACGACAGGGATCACGATTGTTACTGTCACCGAGTTGCAACAGAAGAAGAATGTGTCTGTTTAGATCATACTTGGACTCACTCAAACTGTGGATGAACGATCCCTTGAACCACCCATGATCAGTCCCTCAAATACAACACCGAAAGCACGACCTCTCTACTTGGTTGCAAGCGTGTAGCCTTCATAGCTCGGCAACACTTCGCCACCCAAAGCTAATCGCCGCCGGAGAATTAGAGGGAGGATATTAGAACCACACAAGGCTTCTAATTATGAGGACATGCGGATTAGAATAGATCTAATTAGTTAACTAGGACGAACTAGAACTAGAACTAGAAGAACAAGAAGAGGTTCCAAAACTTGTGTGTCCAATAGAGAAAAAACCTAGTATATATAGGTTAGAGGAGGAGGAGGGGCATCCACCAAGGAGGGAATGCCCCTGCTTGGGGCACCAGCCATGGGGGAGGAGTAGGACTCCTCCCCAAGTCCAAGTTGTGAAGGAAATATGCCCTAGAGGCAATAATAAAGTTATTGTTTATTTCCTTATTTCATGATAAATGTTTATTATTCATGTTAGAATTGTATTATCCGGAAACATAATACATGTGTGAATACATAGACAAACAGAGTGTCACTAGTATGCCTCTACTTGACTAGCTCGTTGATCAAAGATGGTTATGTTTCCTAACCATATAAATGAGTTGTCATTTGATAAACGGGATCACATCATTAGGAGAATAATGTGATTGACTTGACCCATTCTGTTAGCTTAGCACTTGATCATTTTAGTTTACTGCTATTGCTTTCTTCATGACTTATACATGTTCCTATGACTATGAGATTACGCAACTCCCGATTACCGGAGGAACACTTTGTGTGCTACCAAACATCACAACGTAACTGGGTGATTATAAGGGTGCTCTACAGGTGTCTCCAATGCTACTTGTTGAGTTAGCATAGATCGAGATTAGGATTTGTCACTCCGATTGTCAAAGAGGTATGTCTGGGCCCTCTCGGTAATGCACATCACTATAAGCCTTGCAAGCAATGTGACTAATGAGTTAGTTACGGGATGATGCATTACGGAACAAGTAAAGAGACTTGCTGGTACGAGATTGAACTAGGTATTGAGATACCGACGATCGAATCTCGGGGAAGTAACATACCGATGACAAAGGGAACAACATATGTTGTCATGCAGTTTGACCGATAAAAATATTCGTAGAATATGTAGGAACCAATATGAGCATCTAGGTTCCGCTATTGGTTATTGACAAGAGACATGTCTCGGTCATGTCTACATAGTTCTCGAACCCATAGGGTCCGCACGCTTAAAGTTCTGTGACGACCGGTATTATGAGTTTATGTGATTTGATGTACCGAAGGTAGTTCAGAGTCCCGAATGTGATCTCGGACATGACGATGAGTCACGAAATGGTCGAGACATAAAGATTGATATATTGGATGACTATATTCAGATACCGGAAGTGTTCCGGGTGATTTCAGAGAAAACCGGAGTACCGGAGGGTTACCAGAACCCCCCGGGAGAAGTAATGGGACACATGGGCCTTAGTGGAGAGAGAGAGGGCCGGCTAGGGCAGGCCACGCGCCCCCTTCCCTCTGGTCCGAATTGGACTAGGGAAGGGGGGGGGCCTTTCCTTCTCCCTCTCCTCCTTCCTTTCCCCTGAAGGAAATATGCCCCAGAGGCAATAATAAAGTTGTTATTTATATTTCCTTATATCATGATAAATGTTTATTATTCATGCTAGAATTGTATTAACAGGAAACTTAGTACATGTGTGAATACATAGACAAACAAAGTGTCACTAGTATGCCTCTACTTGACTAGCTCATTGAATCAAAGATGGTTAAGTTTCCTAGCCATAGACATGAGTTGTCATTTGATTAACGGGATCACATCATTAGGGAATGATGTGATTGACTTGACCCATCCGTTAGCTTAGCACGATGATCGTTTAGGTTGTTGCTATTGCTTTCTTCATGACTTATACATGTTCCTATGATTATGAGATTATGCAACTCCCGAATACCGGAGGAACACTTTTACCAAACGTCACAACGTAACTGGGTGATTATAAAGGTGCTCTACAGGTGTCTCCGATGGTACTTGTTGAGTTGGCATAGATCAAGATTAGGATTTGTCACTCCTCGAAGAGGTATATCTGGGCCCTCTCGCTAATGCACATCACCATAAGCCTTGCAAGCAATGTAACTAATGAGTTAGTTGCGGGATGATGAATTACAGAACGAGTAAAGAGACTTTCCGGTAACAAGATTGAACTAGTTATTTAGATACCGACGATCGAATCTCGAGCAAGTAACATACCGATGACAAAGGGAACAACGTATGTTGTTATGCGGTTTGACCGATAAAGATCTTCGTAAAATATGTAGGAACCAATATGAGCATCCAGGTTCCACTATTGGTTATTGACCGGAGATGAGTCTCGGTCATGTCTACATAGTTCTCGAACCCGTAGGGTCCACACGCTTAACGTTCAGTGACAATCGGTATTATGAGTTTATGTGTTTTGATGTTCTGAAGGTAGTTCGGAGTCCCAGATGAGATCGGGGACATGACGAGGAGTCTCGAAATGGTCGAGATGTAAAGATCGATATATTGGACGACTATATTCGGACATCGGAAAGGTTCCAAGTGATTCGGGTATTTTTCAGAGTATCGGAGAGTTACGAGAATTCGTCGGGGAGTATATGGGCCTTATTGGGCTTTAGGGGAAAGAGAGAGAGGAGGCTGTGCGGCCCCCCAAGGCCTAGTCCGAATTTGACTAGGGGGAGGGGCGGCGCCGCCTCCTTCCTTATCTTCTCTTTTCACTTTCCTTCTCTCCTACTCCTACTACGTGGAAGGGGGGAATCCTACTCCCGGTGGGAGTAGGACTCCCCAGGGCGTGCCATAGGAGGGCCGACCCTCCCTCCTCCTCTACTCCTTTATATACATGGCTAGGGGGCACCCCATAGACACACAAGTTGATCATTGATCCCTTAGCCGTGTGCGGTGCCCCCCTCCACCATAATCCACCTCGATCATATCATAGTGGTGCTTAGGCAAAGCCCTGCGTCGGTAGCAACATCATCACCATCATCACGCCGTCATGCTAACGGAACTCTCCTGTGAAGCTCTGCTGGATCGGAGTTCGTGGGACGTCATCGAGCTGAACATGTGCTGAACTCGGAGGTGTCGTGCGTTCGGTACTTGGATCGGTCGGATCGTGAATACGTTCTACTACATCAACCGTGTTCTCATAACGGTTCCGCTTACGGTCTATGAGGGTACGTAGACGATACTCTCCCCTCTCGTTGCTGTGCATCACCATGATCTTGCGTGTGCGTAGGATTTTTTTTGGAATTACTACGTTCCCCAACAGTGGTATTCGAGCCAGGTTTATGCGTAGATGTTATATGCACGAGTAGAACACAAGTGAGTTGTGGGCGATACAAGTCATACTACTTACCAGCATGTCATACTTTGGTTCGGCGGTATTGTTGGATGAAGTGGCCCGGACCGACATTATGCATACGCTTACGTGAGACTGGTTCTACCGACGTGCTTTGCACACAGGCGGCTGGCGGGTGTCAGTTTCTCCAACTTTAGTTGAACCGAGTGTGACCACGCCCGGTCCTTGTTGAAGGTTAAAACAACACTAACTTGACGAAATATCGTTGTGGTTTTGATGCATAGGTAAGAACGGTTCTTGCTTAGCCCGTAGCAGCCACGTAAAACTTGCAACAACAAAGTAGAGGATGTCTAACTTGTTTTTGCAGGGCATGTTGTGATGTGATATGGTCAAGGCATGATGCTATATTTTATTGTACGAGATGATCATGTTTTGTAACGGAGTTATCGGCAACTAGCAGGAGCCATATGGTTGTTGCTTTATTGTATGCAACGCAATCGCCCTGTAATTGCTTTACTTTATCACTAAACGGTAGCGATAGTCGTGGAAGCAATGTTTGGCGAGACGACAAAGATGCTATCATGGAGATCAAGGTGTCGCGCCGATGAAGATGGTGATCATGATGGTGCTTTGGAGATGGAGATCAAAGGCACAAGATGATGATGCATGTGATGTTTATCCTTTATGCATCTTATTCTGCTTGATTGACGGTAGCATTATAAGATGATCTCTCACTAAATTTGAAGGTACAAGTTTTCTCCCTGAGTATGCACCGTTGCCAAAGTTCGTCGTGCCGAGACACCATGTGATGATCGGGTGTGATAAGATCTACGTTCACATACAATGGGTGCAAGCCAGTTTTGCACACGCAGAAATACTCGGTTTAAACTTGACGAGCCTAGCATATGCAGATATGGCCTCGGAACACTGGAGACCGAAAGGTCGAGCGTGAATCATATAGTAGATATGATCAACATAGTGATGTTCACCATTGAAAACTACTCCATCTCACGTGATGATCGGACATGGTTTAGTTGATTTGGATCACGTGATCACTTAGATGATTAGAGGGATGTCTATCTAAGTGGGAGTTCTTAAGTAATATGATTAATTGAACTTTAATTTATCATGAACTTAGTCTTGATAGTATTTGCATATCTATGTTGTAGATCAATAGCTTGCGATGTAGCTCCCCATTTATTTTTGATATGTTCCTAGAGAAAAATAAGTTGAAAGATGTTAGTAGCAATGATGCGGACTAGCTCCGTGATTTGGGGGTTATCCTTGTTGCTACACAGAAGTATTATGTCCTAGATGCACCGCTAGGTGATGGACCTATTGCAGGAGCAGATATAGATGTTATGAACGTTTGACAAAGCTCGGTATGATGACTACTTGATAGTTTAGTGCACCATGCTTTACGGCTTATAACCGGGATGTCAAAAACGTTTTGAATGCCACGGAGCATACAAGATGTTCCAAGAGCTGAAATTGGTATGTCAGACTCATGCCTGAGTCGAGAGGTATGAGACCTCTGACAAGTACTTTGCCTACGAGATGGAGGAGAATAGATCAACCAGTGATCATGTGTTCAGATTGTCTGGGTACTACAATTACTTGAATCAAGTGGGAGTTAATCTTCCAGATAAGATAGTGATTGATAGAGTTCTCTAGTCACTATCACCAAGTTATTAGAACTTCATGATGAACTATAATATGCAAGGGATAACTGTAACTATTCCCAAGCTCTTCATGATGCTGAAATCGACGAAGGTAGGAATCAAGAGAAACATCAAGAGTTGATGGTTGACAAGACCACTAGTTTCAAGTAAAAGGGCAAGGGAAAGAAAGGGAACTTCAAGAATAATGGCAAGCAAGTTGCCAGTCCCATGAAGAAGCCCAAAGCTAGACCCAAGCCTGAAACTGAGTGCTTCTACTTCAAAGGAAATGATCACTGGAAGTGGAACTGTCCTAGATGCGGATAAGAAGGATGGCAAAGTGAACAAAGGTATATTTGATATACATGTTATTGATGTGTACTTTACTAGTGTTTATAGAAAACCCCTCGGTATTTGATATTGGTTCAGTTGCTAAAGGTAGTAACTCGAAACGTGAGTTGGAAAATAAACAAAGACTAGTTGAGCGTGAGGTGATGATGTGTGTTGGAAGTAATTCCAAGGTTGATAAGATCACCATTGCACACTCCCTTCACCTTCGGGATTAGTGTTGAACCTACAATAAATGTTATTTGGTGTTTGTGTTGAGCATAATATGATTGGATCATATTTATTGCCGTACGGTTATTCATTTAAGTCAAGGATAATTGTTATTTTGTTTACATGAATAAAACCTTCTGAGGTCATACACCCAAGGTGAATGGTTTATTGAATCTCGATTATAGTAATACACATATTCATAATATTGAAACCAAAAGATGCAAAGTTAATAATGATAGTGCAACTTATATGTGGCACTGCCGTTTAGGTCATATTGGTGTAAAGCGCATGAAGAAACTCCATGCTGATGGGTTTTGGGAATCACTTGATGTTTGCGAACCATGCCTCATGGGCAAGATGACTAAGACTCCGTTCTCCGGAACAATGGAGCGAGCAACTGACTTATTGGAAATAATACATACTGATGTATGCGGTCCGATGAGTGTTGAGGCTCGCGGCGGGTATCATTATTTTCTGACCTTCACAGATGATTTGAGCAGATATGGGTATATCTACTTGATGAAACATAAGTCTGAAACTTTTGAAAAGTTCAAAGAATTTTTAGAGTGAAGTGGAAAATCATCGTAACAAGAAAATAAAGTTTCTATGATCTGATCATGGAGGAGAATATTGAGTTATGAGTTTGGTCTTCATTTGAAACAATGCGGAATAGTTTCGCAACTCATGCCACTTGGAACACCACAGCGTAATGGTGTGTCCAAACGTCGTAATCGCACTTTACTATATACGGTGCGATCTATGACGTCTCTTACTAATTTACCGCTATTGTTTTGGGGTTATGCATTAGAGACAGATGCATTCACGTTAAATAGGGTACCATCTAAATCCGTTGAGTTGACACCGTATGAACTATGGTTTGGCAAGAAACCAAAGTTGTCATTTCTTAAAGTTTGGGGTTGCGATGCTTATGTGAAAAAGTTTCAAACTGATAAGCTCGAACCCAAATCGGAGTAGTGCGTCTTCATAGGATACCCAAAAAGAAACTATTGGGTACACCTTCTATCATAGATCTGAAGGCAAGATATTTTGTTGCTAAGAATGGATCCTTTCTAGAGAAGGAGTTTCTCTCGAAATAAGTGAGTGGGAGGAAAGTAGAACTTGATAAGGTAATTGTACCATCTCCCGAATTGGAAAGTAGTTCATCACAGAAATCAGTTCCAGTGATTCCTACACCAATTAGTGAGGAAGCTAATGATGATGATCATGAAACTTCAGATCAAGTTACTACGGAACCACGTAGGTCAACCAGAGTAAGATCCGCACCAGAGTGGTACGATAATCCTGTTCTGGAGGTCATGTTACTTGACCATGATGAACCTACGAACTATGAGGAAGCGATGATGAGTCCAGATTCCGCAAAATGGCTTGAAGCCATGAAATCTAAGATGAGATCCATGTATTAGAACAAAGTATGGACTTTGATTGACTTGCCCGTTGATCGGTGAGCCATTAAGAATAAATGAATTTTCAAGAGGAAGACAGACACTGATAGTAGTGTTACTATCTACAAAGCTCGAATTGTCGCAAAAATGTTTTCGACAAGTTAAAAGTGTTGAGTACGATGAGATTTTCTCACTAGTATCGATTGTTAAAAGTCTGTCCGAATCATGTTAGCAGTTGCTGCATTTTATGAAATCTGGCAAATGAGGTCAAAACTTTATTCCTTAATGGATTTCTCAAAGAAGAGTTGTATATGATGCAACCAGAAGGTTTTGTCGATCCTAAAGGTGTTAACAAAGTGAGAAAGCTCCCGCGATCCATCTATGGACTGGTGCAAGCATCTCAGAGTTGGAATATATGCTTTGATAAAGTGATCAAAGCATATGGTTTATACAGACTTTCAGTGAAGCCTTTATTTATAAGAAAGTGAGTGGGAGCACTACATCCTTTCTGATAAGTATATGTGAATGACATATTGTTGATCGGAAATAATGTAGAATTTTTTGGAAATCATAAAGGAGTGTTTGAAAGGAGTTTTTCAAAGAAAGACGTCGGTGAAGCTACTTACATATTAGGAATCAAGATCTATAGAGATAGATAAAGACGTTTGATATATTTTCAATGAGTACATACCTTGACAAGATTTTGAAGTAGTTCAAAATGGAACAGTCAAAGAAGGAGTTCTTGCCTGTGTTGCAAGGTGTGAAGTTGAGTAAAGACTCAAAACCCGACCACGGTAGAAAATAGAAAGAGAATGAAAAGTCATTCCCTATGCCTCAGTCATAGGTTCTATAAAGTATGCCATGCTGCGTACCAAACCTATTGTCTACCTCACCATAAGTTTGGCAAGAGAGTACAATAGTGATCCAGGAGTGGGTCACTGGACAGCGGGCAAAAATATCCTTAGTGGAATAAGGAAATGTTTTTTGGTCATGGAGGTGACAAAGAGTTCTTCGTAAAGAGTTACGTCGATGCAAGCTTCGACACCTATCTGGATGACTCTAAGTCTCGATCTAGATACATATTGAAAGTGGGAGCAATTAGATAGAGTAGCTCCATGCAAAGCATTGTAGACATAGAAAATTTTCAAAATACATATGGCTCTGAATGTGGCAGACCCGTTGACTAAATTTCTCTCACAAGCAAAACATGATCACTCTTTGGGTGTTAATCACATAGCGATGTGAACTAGATTATCGACTCTAGTAAACCCTTTGGGTGTTAGTCACATGGAGATGTGAACTAATCACATAAAGATGTGAACTATTGATGTTAAATCACATGACGATGGAACTAGATTATTGACTCTAGTGCAAGTGGGAGACTGAAGGAAATATGCCCTAGAGGCAATAATAAAGTTGTTATTTATACTTCCTTATATCATGATAAATGTTTATTATTCATGCTAGAATTGTATTAACCGGAAACTTAGTACATGTGTGAATACATAGACAAACAAAGTGTCACTAGTATGCCTCTACTTGACTAGCTCGTTAAATCAAAGATGGTTAAGTTTCCTAGCCATAGACATGAGTTGTCATTCGATTAACAGGATCACGTCATTAGGGAATGATGTGATTTACTTGACCCATCCATTAGCTTAGCACGATGATCGTTTAGTTTGTTGCTATTGCTTTCTTCATGACTTACACATGTTCCTATGACTATGCGATTATGCAACTCCCGAATACCGGAGGAACACTTTGTGTGCTACCAAACATCACAATGTAACTGGTGATTATAAAGGTGCTCTACCGGTGCCTCTGATACGTCTCCAACGTATCTATAATTTTTGATTGTTCCATGCTATTATATTATCAACCTTGGATGTTTTATATGCATTTATATGCTATTTTATATGATTTTTGGGACTAACCTATTAACCTAGAGCCCAGTGCCAATTTCTGTTTTTTCCTTGTTTTAGAGTATCACAGAAAAGTAAAATCAAACGGAGTCCAATTGACCTGAAACTTCACGGAACTTATTTTTGGACCAGAAGAAGCCCACGGAGTATCGGAGATGGACCAGAAGCGTCCCGGCTGCCCACGAGGGTGGGGGGCGTGCCCCCTGCCTCGTGGACAGCCCGGAGATCCACCGACATACTTCTTTCGCCTATATATGTCCATACACCCTAAAAACTTCGAGGAGCAGAACAGATTGGGAGTTCCACCTCCAGAAGCCTCCGTAGCCACCGAAAACCAATCGGGACCTTGTTCCGGCACCCTGCCGGAGGGGGGGACCCTCACCGGTGGCCATCTTCATCATCCTGGTGCTCTCCATGACGAGGAGGGAGTAGTTCACCCTCGGGGCTGAGGGTATGTACCAGTAGCTATATGTTTGTGTAGCGACCCGACCCGAATGGATCAAGTCTCTGTGCTTAGGTGTCATCCCTGGATCAGTATGCTGACACACACAGTACTCGAAGGATTTATAACAGAGGTAAATCACATGTATAAAGTAACGTAAATACTATTACCTCAATCCATATAGCGGAAGCAACAAGGTTGTGGTTTCCCATCAACACCAACGGCAAAGTTGAGTGTAGAAATCGTAACCCTAACGTATCACTTACTCGTCGTAAGAAACCTGCAACATAAGACGTTGCAGCCCGAAACGGGTCAGTACATTGAATGTACTGGCAAATTCACACCATAGAGAATGATGAACAATGGCTATCACTATATGCATATTTGGCTGGTGGAAAAGCTCTATGGTTATAAGGTTTTTGCGTAAAGCCAATTTTTCCCTACTGCAAAGGAATAAATTTATTTAACTATCATGGTGGTTGTGAAACATTGAGAATGGTTGACAGCATTCTCAATCCCAATTAAAAATAATTAAAACCCAACAACATTAATTAGAAGTAACATGTTGAGATTCACATGATATTCAAGTACTAGATACTCAAGTTGTCCATAACCGGGGACACGGCTAATCATGATTAGTTTGTACACTCTGCAGAGGTTTGCGCACTTTTCCCCACATGACTCGATCGCCTCCGTTTGTTTTCTCGCACTACATGGTGTTTGAGAAACGGATGACCGAGACATAGTCTTTCAGAAGCGCTAGCACCTTACATGTGGGGTAGACCGTACCACCTACAACCCCTACATCTGCTAGTCCACCCCGTAAGAGTTCGCACAACTTAGTCAACTATGCCAGAGCCCATAGTAGCATGTGGCTGCACACGGAAGTTTCTAGCATGAATTATCTTATGATCCCTTTGAGCCTGGGTGGCGGTCCAAAAAAAACAGGCAAGTCCTGATAGACATCAGGTGCCTCAATCCACCCAGATGTGTGTTTAAGTTGCCACCTTAGATAAACCATTAAAATTATCAACTCACATCTGTCATGGATATCACTCACCCAATCCACGTCTACTAGCATAGCATGGCATAATAAGCAAACGTAGAAGTAACTCCCAAAGGTTTCATAATAATACAGGTAATAGGTACTACCTCATCTACTTCCCATCCCACAATTTAATTAGATCCTAATCATGCAATGTGTGAGGATTGATCTAATGCAATAAAACTGGGTTGTAGAAAAGGTATGATCAAAGTGTGAACTTGCCTGCAATGTAGATGAAGATGATTCGCACTTAAAACTCTTGATAGATCTACTCGTCACACTCCGGTCAATCTATCGTAAGCAAACAATAGTAACCACACAATAAGTACTCATCTAATGCACAAGTAAAACTCGAACAAGAGAACGAACCAGATAGTTCAACTTAAGAACTCCGGTTGCAAAGAAAGAACGAACCGAACAAAGAACGGAAAACAAACGGCGGAAGAAAACAACTCGGTTCTAGCAAGTTGAAACTAGGTCAAATTTTACCGGGCAAAAACTTGTTCAAGTTGATTAGACGGAACGGCGGTTTCGAGACGAAACTCCAGGCGCTTGAATCACCTGATTCCGATAAACGAGCGAGAAGAAAGACTAGAACGAAGATCGGATCTGAGATCGCGATCGCGGAATAAATCCGACGAAAAGAAAGAGACGAACGGTTAAACGAACGGGCGTCGTTAACCGGGAATAATCGGTGATCACGTTCGTTGAGACGAACGGTCCGAAAGAAGAACGAAAACCGATCTAGGGTTTCGGAAAAGAAACCGAAACGAAGAAACGGAAAACCGATCTAGGGTTTCGGAAAAGAAACCGAAACGAAGAATCGGAGAGAAAAACCGGAAAAGAAAACCGGAACGGTTTCCTTTAAAAGAATCGACCGCGGGGAAGAAAAAAGAGAGGCGCGGGGGCTACCTCCGGCGAGGCGGGGCGAACGGTGGTGACGACGGCGTGCTAGGGCGGTGGCGGCAGCGTTATAGGGCGGCGGCGGCGGGTGAGGGGCGCGGGTGGGCGCGGCTTGGGGAGGCGCGGGGTGGTGTGGGGCTTGGATTAATGTGAGGAGAGGGGTTTGATTTGATGTATTGGAGGGGGTGTGGGGTATTTTATAGGTGAGGGGAGAGATTACTTGGGGTAGGGGCAAGAAATAGACTAGGAATAGGAAAAAGAAAACGAAACAAAGGAAAGAGGTCGGCCTAGAATCCTAAAAGGATTCGGCTAAGAGCAGAGGCGGCGGCGGCTGGCGCTCCTGCGCCTGGCGCGCAGCGCACAGGGAGCTGGGGGCGGCGGCTGGCTGGGCCTTGGCCCGGCTGGCCTGCGGAGCTCTTTTTTTTAAACTGGTTTCGCGCGCAGAAAAACAAAGAAAAGAAACTAAACGAACTCCAAAAATTCTAAAGTAAATTTTCCCCGACTCCTAAAAATGAGCCGAACAAAATGAACTTTTCTCCGGACCTAAAATGCAATTTTCGAAAACGCGCATTTTTCCCTATCCAAATAAAAGCAAACAAACTCCGGCAAAACAAAATTTGATCTATTTATTAAATCTTCATTTTTCCTATATTTTGGGAAAGTCATATTATTCCCTCTCTCATATTTTTGATATCGGAAAAATAATTGAAGATGAAATAAATAAATCAAATGATCCTCTTTTCAAATTCGAGAAAACTCTCAAATATGAAAATAACGAAATCTCCAACTCTCTCCGAAGGTCCTTGAGTTGCGTGAAATTTCTAGGATCGACCAAAATGCAAGAAAATAAGATATGCATGATGATCTAATGTATAACATTCCAAATTGAAAATTTGGGATGTTACAAACCTACCACCCTTAAAAGGAATCTCGTCCTCGAGATTCGGAGAGGCTAGCAAGAAAAGGTTAGGGTTTGGGGGTCTTCTCAAAATCCATCGATCATCACACGGTGTCTGGGGTGCTACCACCCTTAGAAGCATGGTTACTGTTCCATCAAAACTCATATACTCCATCCTTATTCTTGACAGTGTCGGTCTTCTCAGATCCTCGAGAAAATTCCTTCTCTGAACTCTTCTGGTAGTGGCATAACCTTTTACCTCAATTCTTCTATCCTTTCATCTTGGTAAGGTTATTCCGCGACTGGGTCTTCTTAGCTGACGGGTCTGGCGCCAAAACTAAACAACTATCGATATCTCATGGTGGTCAACAATTTATGGTTTCTCCTGCAGGAAATGGGTCTGGGTTGATCCTCACCGTATAACCTACGGTTGGCAAAAGCTGCCGTGTACAAGGGAAAAATACTTATACCATTCTAAGGTTTAAACAAGGTTTAATATCGTCGTCTCTCTACTATAGGTAAGTCACTCAGATTTACCATCCCATATAGCAAGGCGAATAATAAGAGTAAGTCGGTATGGTGATCAATCCATCCCGCACCCAAATCATTACCTTGTATACGGTTTAGCGAATCTCGCATTCTAACACTCGGTCATCCTCACAAGCATTGCAGAATTTCTCTTGTCGACGAACCAAGTTCGGATAATCCATTGATTCTGCAAGCCAAACAAACATCTATCGTTCCTTCACAACTCTCAGGTTTTGCGTAACTCCTATAAGATCGTCTGTCGACAAAGGTATATCCTTCCAGGGTTTTTCCTTCAGCAAGAATGTGCTTGCTTCTTGGCAGGTCCTGGGGCCTGTGGGTTATGGCCCATCTCATCACTTGTAGTCCTTGAACTTATCATCGGGCAACTGATCATTATTCCAACTTCCTAGTATTCTTAAATCCATCCAATTGTACTGTCTTCCTTCCTTCTATTGGCACCAAACTAGGACATGATTACTCAGACTCATCATGGAGTTTCCATTGATCCATATTTCCAACATCATACCTCCTTTATATCCAATAGTAATTCATCTCTTCATCCTCGTGGGATATCCCTCATACCGAGATAAAAACTTATACTTATGAAGTCCATATTCCACTTCGTGGAACATCATTATCCTTTCCGGGTCAAGCGTCCTTACAGGGGAATATTGGCCATCTCTGCATGGCACTTCTTCAACTGGGAAACGTGAAACACATCTTGAACTCCTGACAGTCCTTCGGGTAACTCCAACTTGTTGGCCACTTCTCCCATACGCTCCAAAACTCGGTATGGTCCTACAAATCTCGGGGCTAACTTTCCCTTAACTCCAATCGTTTAACTCCTCGCAGAGGGAACACACGAAGACATGCTCTGTCTCCAATTTCATAGACTACGTCCTTGAGTTTTTGAGTCTACATAACTCTTCTGTCTGGACTGAGCTACCTTCAGTCTATCTCGAATCAACTTAACATTCTCTTCTGACTCCTTGATCACATTTGGTCCAAACAACTGACGGTCTCCAACTTCATCCCACATACTCTTGGGGTATCACACATATCGAGACAAAACTCGTATTCATTTTGTCCGAAATCCACTCAGTGGAGTATCCTTATCTTTTCCAGGGGTCAAAGGTTCTTACCGGGTACTACCACCCTTAAAATGCTCCAATATTTTATAGACCATGTTTCTCATATCCTCAAAATGGTCAACATCTTTCCTCATAGAGTAACTCATAAAATCCAAATCAGTACCAACACTGCTAACTTTATTGATTCTCAAATTATTACAATCTCCTGTTTTCCATTACATGCCTCAACTCAACACCTCAATATAAAGGAAAATGTTCTCACTACTACGACTATATTTCTTCTGTACAAACTCAACTACTTATCACAAGTCTCCTTCTCCTTCGGACATCTCTGGCAAAGTGCCCTGCTTATTACAACTAAAACATATTACTTCTGACAAGTATCGAGGTTTCCTTTTTGGGCATTTGTTGAGGTAGTGCCCTGACTCCTTGCACCCATAACAGGTGACATGACTCAGATCCTTCCTGGAATCCAATCTACTTCTCTTTCTGGACTTTTCCATTCCAATCAGGGCTTCTATTTCCTGTGGGTCATACTCTACTTCCTCAGCCGGGAATTCTACTAGATCCCCATTCATACAATTCTGGGAGATGTGTCCTTCTTCTCCACATGAATAGCAAGACTTGGTGTAGGGTTTAATTGGTTCTTCTTTGGGTGTGTCCTCCACCTCTTCCTTCATCACAGGTTCTTCTAAAATTTCCATAAGGGCTCCTTTCATTGCTTCTTTCTTCTGCTGGATGGTTCATTGTACCATGGGGTAAATGTGACACTGAGCAGGATAGTGGGTAGTCCCTTCACACAAGAAACAAGTGATCTGCCTAGTTGGGCATTCTTCAGCTGGGTGACTTCCTTCACAATTAGGGCATTCATCCTTGTGTTCTTTATGGGTGTGTCCGATTTCTCCACAAATCTTGCATGCACAAGGTTTCTTCATATCCTTTCCATAAGGCTTCAACTTCTGGGACACAAACTGAGACTTTCGCAAAGTCAACTTAAATTCTTTCCAAGTGGTTACTCCTTGCCATCCATTGATGGTTTGGTACATCCTCCACCAAGTAGCAGCACCTCTTTCAAAGCATTGAAGAGCATGCTGGGCCATATCCTTTCCGACTATAGGGTTGTTCTCCATATGATCCTCCATGTTCTGAATCCATCGGTCTGTCTCCAATTGACTCATCGGTCCAGAAAATACAAGCTCATCTCCATTCATCCTCTATTGGGTCCATGGGTTTGGGGTGAGATAAGAGAGATCAAGAGAGAGGATGCACACAATACAAACAAAAGTTTTGAAAAGACAGATTTTTGTTGTGGCTGTCGAAAAACATCAAACAAATGACAGCTCACAAACGTCCCATCTAATGTAGGTATAATACAGGGGTTTGGTCTTCTAAGGTCAACGTCGCCAAACTCTTCAAGTCTTGTTCATGCCTCCAATGGCTTCTTCCGATCCTGCTTGTCTTCTCAAGTTCTTTTGCCAGATCAACTCTTGTGACGCGAAGTCTCTCGTGACATCCTTTAATATTTCTGGAGTGGCATTCCAAACTTCTGGGTTTCAACATTGGCATGAACCATGATACTACTGCTCTTTAGTTCCTGACAATTCTCCGGTATCTCGAGGTTGTAGTTCTTCCAGCTTGGCTACTTGGACCTAAGTTCTTCACGAAATGCTCCTTGTCAAAATACGGCTTCTTGTAGCTCCATCTTAACTTCTTGATGTACTACTCCAGATCCTGGTGATATACCGGCTAGGGCTAAGACTTCATCTTATGCTAGGTGCTCCATCAGCCTTTTTCCATCAAAATCCATTCTGAAGACTTGCATCCTTAACTCAGCACGGGGACAATAGCATTAGCGGGTGATGACATCACGGATAACCGTGTTTCTGCCCTTGTCATTTCCATGAGCTATCATTCCATAGTTGATATCTCCTGCCTTAGGGTTTCTTGACAAAACTTCGAATTCTCATGCTCCTTGTTTTAGTCTTTCTCCGATACACCTTGATCTCGGGTATTGACAACTTCCAAGTTCCATAAGGGTAGCCTTCCTAGGTCATACAAATCTGGGAATTCTTCAGAGCCTTCCAATTCTACTTGTCTTCGGCCTTCAACCGTTGTAGTTTCCATTATTCCGATGCACGGAAAATACTCTTCATTCCGAAGTGGTCTTAGTTGTCCGATATCTTGTACTTCTTGGAGTGGTCTCATCAGTCGAATCTTCGTGTGGTCAAAAGGGGAAAGGGGTATGGTCTCACTAAAGGGAATTTTTGAATAAGCTCAGAAGAGAAGAGAGGTAAAAGATCTTTTTGAAAGGGAAAGTTGTAGAGAAAAATCTTTGCTATGGGCTTGCCAGTTTCTAGGGTCACGTCCTACAGTCAACATGTGCTCTGATACCATCTTGTAGCGACCCGACCCGAATGGATCAAGTCTCTGTGCTTAGTGTCATCCCTGGATCGGTATGCTGACACACACAGTACTCGAAGGATTTATAACAGAGGTAAATCACATGTATAAAGTAACGTAAATACTATTACCTCAATCCATATAGCGGAAGCAACAAGGTTGTGGATTCCCATCAACACCAACGGCAAAGTTGAGTGTAGAAATCGTAACCCTAACGTATCACTTACTCGTCGTAAGAAACCTGCAACATGAGACGTTGCAGCCCGAAACGGGTCAGTACATTGAATGTACTGGCAAATTCACACCATAGAGAATGATGAACAATGGCTATCACTATATGCATATTTGGCTGGTGGAAAAGCTCTATGGTTATAAGGTTTTTGCGTAAAGCCAATTTTTCCCTACTGCAAAGGAATAAATTTATTTAACTATCATGGTGGTTGTGAAACATTGAGAATGGTTGACAGCATTCTCAATCCCAATTAAAAATAATTAAAACCCAACAACATTAATTAGAAGTAACATGTTGAGATTCACATGATATTCAAGTACTAGATACTCAAGTTGTCCATAACCGGGGACACGGCTAATCATGATTAGTTTGTACACTCTGCAGAGGTTTGCGCACTTTTCCCCACATGACTCGATCGCCTCCGTTTGTTTTCTCGCACTACATGGTGTTTGAGAAACGGATGACCGAGACATAGTCTTTCAGAAGCGCTAGCACCTTACATGTGGGGTAGACCGTACCACCTACAACCCCTACATCTGCTAGTCCACCCCGTAAGAGTTCGCACAACTTAGTCAACTATGCCAGAGCCCATAGTAGCATGTGGCTGCACACGGAAGTTTCTAGCATGAATTATCTTATGATCCCTTTGAGCCTGGGTGGCGGTCCAAAAAAAACAGGCAAGTCCTGATAGACATCAGGTGCCTCAATCCACCCAGATGTGTGTTTAAGTTGCCACCTTAGATAAACCATTAAAATTATCAACTCACATCTGTCATGGATATCACTCACCCAATCCACGTCTACTAGCATAGCATGGCATAATAAGCAAACGTAGAAGTAACTCCCAAGGGTTTCATAATAATACAGGTAATAGGTACTACCTCATCTACTTCCCATCCCACAATTTAATTAGATCCTAATCATGCAATGTGTGAGGATTGATCTAATGCAATAAAACTGGGTTGTAGAAAAGGTATGATCAAAGTGTGAACTTGCCTGCAATGTAGATGAAGATGATTCGCACTTAAAACTCTTGATAGATCTACTCGTCACACTCCGGTCAATCTATCGTAAGCAAACAATAGTAACCACACAATAAGTACTCATCTAATGCACAAGTAAAACTCGAACAAGAGAACGAACCAGATAGTTCAACTTAAGAACTCCGGTTGCAAAGAAAGAACGAACCGAACAAAGAAACGGAAAACAAACGGCGGAAGAAAACAACTCGGTTCTAGCAAGTTGAAACTAGGTCAAATTTTACTGTAGCAAAAGCTTGTTCAAGTTGATTAGACGGAACGGCGGTTTCGAGACGAAAGTCCAGGCGCTTGAATCACCTGATTCCGATAAACGAGCGAAAAGAAAAACTAGAACGAAGATCGGATCTGAGATCGCGATCGCGGAAAAGACGCGGAATAAATCCGACGAGAAAGAAAACGAAGAACGGTTAAACGAACAGACGTTCATTAACCTAGAAGAATCCGGTGATCGCGTTCGTTAGGACAAACGGTCCGGCGAACGGTCCAAAGGCAACTAAATCGGAAAAGAAAACGAATTCGATCTAGGGTTTCAGAAAAGAAACCGAAACGAAGAAAATGGAAAACCGATCTAGGGTTTCGGAAAAGAAACCGAAACGAAGAATCGGAGAGAAAAACCGGAAAAGAAAACCGGAACGGTTTCCTTTAAAAGAACCGAACCGCGAGGAAGAAAAAGAGAGGCGTGGGGCTACCTCCGGCGAGGCGGGGCGAACGGTGGCGACGGCGGCGTGCTAGGGCGGTGGTGGCGGCGCTATAGGGCGGCGGCGGCGGGTGAGGGGCGCGGGGTGGGGCGCGGCTTGGGGAGGCGCGGGGTGGTGTGGGGCTTGGGATTGATGTGAGGAGAGGGTTTGATTTGATGTATTGGAGGGGGGTGTGGGGGTATTTATATAGGTGAGGGGAGAGATTACTTGGGGTAGGGGACAAGAAATAGACTAGGAATAGGAAAAAGAAAACGAAACAAAGGAAAGAGGCCGGCCTAGAATCCTAAAAGGATTCGGCTAAGAGGCAAGAGGAGGCGGCGGCTGGCGCTCCTGCGCCTGGCGCGCAGCGCACAAGGAGGCTGGGGGCGGCGGCTGGCTGGGCCTTTGGCCCGGCTGGCCGGGGAGGCTCCTTTTTTTTAACTAGTTCAGCGCGCAGGAAAAAAACAAAAAACAAAAAGAGAACTAAACGAACTCCAAAAATTCTAAAGTAAATTTTCCCCGACTCCTAAAAATGAGCCGAACAAAATGAACTTTTCTCCGGACCTAAAATGCAATTTTCGAAAACGCGCATTTTTCCCTATCCAAATAAAAAGCAAACAAACTCCGGCAAACAAAATTTGATCTATTTATTAAATCTTCATTTTTCCTATATTTTGGGAAAGTCATATTATTCCCTCTCTCATATTTTTGATATCGGAAAAATTATTGAAGATGAAATAAATAAATCAAATGATCATCTTTTCAATTCGAGAAAACTCTCCAATATGAAAATAACGAAATCTCCAACTCTCTCCGAAGGTCCTTGAGTTGCGTGAAATTTCTAGGATCGACCAAAATGCAAGAAAATAAGATATGCATGATGATCTAATGTATAACATTCCAAATTGAAAATTTGGGATGTTACAGTTTGATCTCTCTCTCTCTCTCTCTCTCTCTCTCTCTCTCTCTCTTGTTCTTGAGGTGATACGATCTTGATGTATGGCGAGCTTTGCTATTATAGTTGGATCTTATGATGTTTCTCCCCCTCTACTCTCTTGTAATGGATTGAGTTTTTCCTTTGAAGTTATCTTATCGGATTGAGTCTTCAAGGATTTGAGAACACTTGATGTATGTCTTGCGTGGGATACCCGTGGTGACAATGGGGTATTCTATTGATCCACTTGATGTATGTTTTGGTGATCAACTTGCGGGTTCTGCCCATGAACCTATGCATAGGGGTTGGCACACATTTTCCTCTTGACTCTGCGGTAGAAACTTTGAGGCACTCTTTGAAGTACTTTGTGTTGGTTTGAATAGATGAATCTGAGATTGTGTGATGCATATCGTATAATCATACCCACGGATACTTGAGGTGACATTGGAGTATCTAGGTGACATTAGGGTTTTGGTTGATTTGTGTCTTAAGGTATTATTCTAGTATGAACTCTATGATAGATTGAATGGAAAGAATAACTTCATGTTATTTTACTACGGACTCTTGAATAGATCGATCAGAAAGGATAACTTTGAGGTGGTTTCGTACCCTACCATAATCTCTTCGTTTGTTCTCCTCTATTAGTGACTTTGGAGTGACTCTTTGTTGCATGTTGAGGGATAGTTATATGATCCAATTATGTTATTATTGTTGAGAGAACTTGCACTAGTGAAAGTATGAACCCTAGGCCTTGTTTCAATGCATTGCAATATCGTTTACGCTCACTTTTATCATTAGTTACCTTTCTGTTTTTATATTTTCAGATTACAAAACCTATATCTACCATCCATATTGCACTTGTATCACCATCTCTTCGCCGAACTAGTGCACCTATACAATTTACCATTGTATTGGGTGTGTTGGGGACACAAGAGACTCTTTGTTATTTGGGTGCAGGGTTGCTTGAGATAGACCATCTTCATCCTACGCCTCCCACGGATTGATAAACCTTAGGTCATCCAATTGAGGGAAATTCCTACAAACCTCTGCACTTGGAGGCCCAACAACGTCTACAAGAAGAAGGTTGTGTAGTAGTAATCAGCTCCGATGGTACTTGTTGAGTTGGCATAGATCAAGATTAGGATTTGTCACTCCGATTGTCGGAGAGGTATCTTTGGGCCCTCTCGGTAATGCACATCACTATAAGCCTTGCAACCAATGTAACTAATGAGTTAGTTGTGGGATGATGCATTACAGAACGAGTAAAGTGACTTGCAAGTAACGAGATTGAACTAGGTATTGAGATACCGACGATCGAATCTCGGGCAAGTAACATACCGATGACAAAGGGAACAACATATGTTGTTATGTGGTTTGACCGATAAAGATCTTCGTAAAATATGTAGGAACCAATATGAGCATCCAGGTTCCGCTATTGGTTATTGACCGGAGATGAGTCTCGGTCATGTCTACATAGTTCTCGAAACCGTAGGGTCCGCACGCTTAACGCTCGGTGATGACCGGTATTATGAGTTTATGTGTTTTGATGTACCTAAGGTAGTTCGGAGTCCCGGATGAGATCGGGGACATGACGAGGGGTCTCGAAATGGTCGAGACGTAAAGATCGATATATTGGACAACTATATTTGGACATCGGAAAGGTTCCGACTGATTTGGGTATTTTTCGGAGTACATGAGAGTTACGGGAATTCGCCGGGGAGTATATGGGCCTTATTGAGCTTTAGGGGAAAGAGAGAGAGGAGGCTGCACGCCCCCCAAGGCCTAGTCCGAATTTGACTAGGGGGAGGGGCGGCGCCCCCTCCTTCCTTCTATTCTCGTTTCCCTTTCCTTCTCTCCTACTCCTACTACATGGAAGGGGGAATCCTACTCCCAGTGGGAGTAGGACTCCCCAGGGCGCGCCATAGGAGGGCCGGCCCTCCCCCCTCCTCCACTCCTTTATATACGTGGCTAGGGGGCACCCCATAGACACACAAGTTGATCATTGATCCCTTAGCCGTGTGCGGTGTCCCCCTCCACCATAGTCCACCTCGATCATATCGTAATGGTGCTTAGGCGAAGCCCTGCGTCGGTAGCAACATCATCACCGTCATCATGCCGTCGTGCTGACGGAACTCTCTCGTGAAGCTCTGCTGGATCGAAGTTCGTGGGACGTCATCGAGCTGAACGTGTGCTGAACTCGGAGGTGCCGTGCATTCGGTACTTGGATCAGTCGGATCGTGAAGACGTTCGACTACATCAACCACGTTCTCATAACGCTTCTGCTTATGGTCTACGAGGGTACGTAGGCGATACTCTCCCCTCTTGTTGATGTGCATCACCAGGATCTTGCGTGTGCGTAGGGAAATTTTGAAATTACTACGTTCCCCAACATCCCCCTCCTAGTAGGAGTAGGAAAGGGGAGTCCTACTCCTACTAGGAGGAGGACTCCTCCTCCTGGCGCGCCCAGCAAGGGCCGGCCAGCCTCCCCCCTTGCCCCTTTATATACGGGGGCAGGGGGCACCCTAGAACACACAAGTTGATCATTAATCTTTCTTAGCCGTGTGCGGTGCCCCCTCCACCATAATCCACCTCGGTCATATCGTAGCGGTGCTTAGGCGAAGCCCTGCGTCGGTAGGTTCATCAACACCGTCACCATGCCGTCGTGCTGACGAAGCTCTTCTCTGAAGCTCTACTGGATCATGAGTTCATGGGACGTCACCGAGCTGAACGTGTGCTGAACGCGAAGGTGCCGTACGTTCGGTACTAAGGATCGGTCGATCGTGAAGATGTACGACTAAATCAACCGCATTGTCATAACGCTTCCGCTTACGGTCTACGAGGGTATGTAGACAAAACTCTCCCCTCTCGTTGCTATGCATCACCATGATCTTGCGTGTGCGTAGGATGTTTTTTGAAATTACTATGTTCCCCAACAGTGGCATCCGAGCCAGGTTTATGCATAGATGTTATATGCACGATTAGAACACAAGTGAGTTGTGGGCGATACAAGTCATACTGCTTACCAGCATGTCATACTTTGGTTCGGCGGTATTGTTGGATGAAGCGGCCCGGACCGACATTACGTGTACGCTTACGCGAGACGGGTTCTACCGACGTGCTTTGCACACATGTGGCTGGCGGGTGTCAGTTTCTCCAACTTTAGTTGAACCGAGTGTGACTACGCCCGGTCCTTGTTGAAGGTTAAAACAACACTAACTTGACGAAATATTGTTGTGGTTTTGATGCATAGGTAAGAACGGTTCTTGCTCAGCCCGTAGCAGCCACGTAAAACTTGCAACAATAAAGTAGAGGATGTCTAACTTGTTTTTGCAGGGCATGTTGTGATGTGATATGGTCAAGGCATGATGCTATATTTTATTGTATGAGATGATCATATTTTGTACTATCGACAACTGGCAGGAGCCATATGGTTGTCGCTTTATTGTATGCAATGCAATCATCCTGTAATTGCTTTACTTTATCACTAATCGGTAGCGATAGTCGTAGAAGCAATAGTTGGTGAGACGACAACGATGCTACGATGGAGATCAAGGTTTCGCACCTGTGACGATGGTGATCATGACGGTGCTTTGGAGATGGAGATCAAAGACACAAGATGACGATGGCCATATCATATCACTTATATTGATTGCATGTGATGTTTATCCTTTATGCATCTTATTCTTCTTGATTGACGGTAGCATTATATGATGATCTCTCACTAAATTTCAAGGTACAAGTGTTCTCCCTGAGTATGCACCGTTGCCAAAGTTCGTCATGCCGAGACACCACGTGATGATCAGGTGTGATAAGCTCTACGTTCATATACAACGGGTGCAAGCCAGTTTTGCACACACAGAAATAATCGGGTTAAACTTGACGAGCCTAGCATATGCAAATATGGCCTCGGAACATTGAGACCGAAAAGTCGAGCGTGAATCATATAGTAGATATGATCAACATAGTGATGTTCACCATTGAAAACTACTCCATCTCACGTGATGATCGGACATGGTTTAGTTGATATGGATCACGTGATCACTTAGATGATTAGAGGATGTCTATCTAAGTGGGAGTTCTTAAATATTATTAATTGAACTTTAATTTATCATGAACTTAGTACTTGATAGTATTTTGCTTGTCTATGTTGTTGTAGATAGATGGCCGCAACTTGAGGATTATCCTCATTGCTGCACAGAAGAATTACGTCTTGGAAGCATCGCTGGGTGCCAAACCTGCTGCAGGAGCAACACCAGATGTTATGAACGTCTGGCAGAGCAAAGCTGGTGACTACTTGATAGTTTAGTGTGCCATGCTTTACGGCTTAGAACCGAGACTTCAACGACGTTTTGAACGTCATGGAGCATATGAGATGTTCCAGGAGTTGAAGTTAATATTTCAAGCAAATGCCCGGATTGAGAGATATGAAGTCTCCAATAAGTTCTATAGCTGCAAGATGGAGGAGAATAGTTCTGTCAGTGAACATATACTCAGAATGTCTGGGTACCATAACCACTTGACTCAACTGGGAGTTAATCTTCCTGTTGATAGTGTCATTGACAGAGTTCTTCAATCACTGCCACCAAGCTACAAGAGCTTCGTGATGAACTATAATATGCAAGGGATGGATAAGACGATTTCTGAGCTCTTCGCAATGCTAAAAGCTGTGGAGGCAGAAATCAAGAGAAGAAACCCAAGTCTGGACCTAAGCCTGAGACTGAGTGCTTCTACTACGAAGGGACTAGTCACTAGAAGCGGAACTGCCCCAAGTATTTGGCGGATAAGAAGGATGGCAAGGTGAACAAAGGTATATGTGATATACATGTTATTGATGTGTACCTTACTAAAGCTTGCAGTAGCACCTGGGTATTTGATACTGGGCTATTGCTAATATTTGCAACTCGAAACAGGGACTACGGATTAAGCGAAGATTGGCTAAGGACGAGGTGACGATGCGCGTGGGAAATGGTTCCAAAGTCGATGTGATCGCCGTCGGCACGCTACCTCTACATATACCTTCGGGATTAGTTTTAGACCTGAATAATTGTTATTTGGTGGCAGCGTTGCGCATGAACATCATATCTGGATCTTGTTTGATGCGAGACGGTTATTCATTTAAATCTGAGAATAATGGTTGTTCTATTTATATGAGTAGTATCTTTTATGGTCATGCACCCTTGAAGAGTGGTCTATTTTTAATGAATCTCGATAGTAGTGATACACATATTCATAATGTTGAAGCCAAAAGATGCAGAGTTGATAATGATACTGCAACTTATTTGTGGCACTGCCGTTTAGATCATATTGGTGTAAAGCGCATGAAGAAACTCCATTTTGATGGACTTTTGGAATCACTTGATTATGAATCACTTGGTACTTGTGAACCATGCCTCATGGGAAAGATGACTAAAACGCCGTTCTCCGGAACTATTGAGCGAGCAACAGATTTGTTGGAAATCATACATACTGATGTATGTGGTCCGATGAATGTTGAGGCTCGCGGCGGGTATCGTTATTTTCTCACCTTCACGCATGATTTGAGCAGATATGGGTATATCGACTTGATGAAACATAAGTCTGAAACATTTGAAAAGTTCAAAGAATTTCAGAGTGAAGTGGAAAATCATCGTAACTAGGAAATAAAGTTTCTACGATCTAATCGTGGAGGAGAATATTTGAGTTACGAGTTTGGTCTTCATTTAAAACAATGCGGAATAGTTTCGCAACTCACGCCACCTGGAACACCATAGTGTAATCGTGTGTCCAAATGTTGTAATCGTACTTTACTAGATATGGTGCGATCTATGATGTCTCTTACTGATTTACCGCTATCGTTTTGGGGTTATGCTTTAGAGACAGCTACATTCACGTTAAATAGGGCACCATCTAAATCTGTTGAGACGATGCCTTATGAACTATGGTTTGGCAAGAAACCAAAGTTGTCGTTTCTTAAAGTTTGGGGCTGCGATGCTTATGTGAAAAAGCTTCAACCTGATAAGCTCGAACCCAAATCGGAGAAATGTATCTTCATAGGATACCCAAAGGCGACTATTGGGTACACCTTCTATCACATATCCGAAGGCAAGACATTTGTTGCCAAGAATGGATCCTTTCTAGAGAGGGAGTTTCTCTCAAAAGAAGTGAGTGGGAGGAAAGTAGAACTTGATGAGGTAATTGTACCTGCTCCCTTATTGGAAAGTAGTCCATCACAGAAATCGGTTCCTGTGACACCTACACCAATTAGTGAGGAAGCCAATGATGATGATCATGAAACTTCAGATCAAGTTACTACCGAACATCGTAGGTCAACTAGACTAAGATCCGCACCAGAGTGGTACGGTAATCCTGTTCTGGAGGTCATGTTACTTGACCATGATGAACCTATGAACTCTGAGGAAGCGATGATGAGCCTAGATTCCGCAAAATGGCTTGATGCCATGAAATCTGAGATGGGATCCATGTATGAGAACAAAGTTTGGACTTTGGTTGACTTGCCTGATGATCGGCAAGCCATCGAGAATAAATGGATCTTCAAGAAGAAGACTAACGCTAACGGTAATGTTACTGTCTACAAAGCTCGACTTGTTGCGAAAGGTTTTCGACAAGTTCAAGGAGTTGACTACGATGAGACCTTCTCACCCATAGCGATGCTTAAGTCCGTCCGAATTCCGAATCATGTTAGCAATTGCCGCATTTTATGATTATGAAATTTGGCAAATGGATGTGAGGAATGCATTCCTGAATGGATTTCCGGAAGAAGAGTTGTATATGATGCAACCTGAAGGTTTTATCAATCTAAAGGGTGCTAACAAAGTGTGCAACCTCCAGCGATCCATTTATGGACCGGTGCAAGCCTCTCGGAGTTGGAATAAACATTTTGATAGTGTGATCAAAGCATATGGTTTTATACAGACTTTTGGAGAAGCCTGTAGTTACAAGAAAGTGAGTGGGAGCTCTGTAACATATTATTGATTGGAAATGATATAGAATTTCTAGATAGCATAAAAGGATATTTGAATAAGAGTTTTTCAATGAAAGACCTCGGTGAAGCTGCCTATATATTGGGCATCAAGATCTATAGAGATAGATCAAGACGCTTAATTGGACTTTCACAAAGCACATACCTTGATAAAGTTTTGAAGAAGTTCAAAATGGATCAAGCTAAGAAACGGTTCTTGCCTATGTTACAAGGTGTGAAGTTGAGTAAGACACAATGCCCGACCACTTCAGAAGATAGAGAGAAAATGAAAAGTGTTCCCTATGCTTCAACCATAGGCTCTATCATGTATGAATTGTTGTGTACCAGACCTGATGTGTGCCTTGCTATTAGTTTAGCAGGGAGGTACCAAAGTAATCCAGGAGTGGATCACTGGACAACGGTCAAGAACATCCTGAAATACCTGAAAAGGACTAAGGATATGTTTCTCGTTTATGGAGGTGACAAAGAGCTCGTCGTAAATGGTTACGTCGATGCAAAGCTTTGACACTGATCCGGACGATTCTAAATCGCAAACCGGATACATGTTTATATTGAATGGTGGAGCTCTCAGTTGGAGCAGTTCTAAACAAAGTGTCGTGGCGGAATCTACGTGTGAAGCGGAGTACATAGCTGCTTTGGAAGCAACAAATGAAGGAGTCTGGATGAAGGAGTTCATATCCGATCTAGGTGTCATACCTAGTGCATCGGGTCTAATGAAAATCTTTTGTGACAATACTAGTGCAATTGCCTTGGCAAAGAAATCCAGATTTCACAAGAGAACCAAACACATCAATAGACGCTTCAATTCCATCCGCGATCAAGTCCAGGTGGGAGACATAGATATTTGCAAGGTACATACGGATCTGAATGTTACAGACCCGTTGACTAAGCCTCTCTCACGAGCAAAACATGATCAGCACCAAGGCTCCATAGGTGTTAGAATCATTACTGTGTAATCTAGATTATTGCCTCTAGTGCAAGTGGGAGACTGAAGGAAATATGCCCTAGAGGCAATAATAAATTTATTATTTATTTCCTTATTTCATGATAAATGTTTATTATTCATGCTAGAATTGTATTAACCGGAAACATAATACATGTGTTAATACATAGACAAACAGAGTGTCACTAGTATGCCTCTACTTGACTAGCTCGTTGATCAAAGATGGTTATGTTTCCTAACCATAGAAATGAGTTGTCATTTGATAAACGGGATCACATCATTAGGAGAATGATGTGATTGACTTGACCCATTCCGTTAGCTTAGCACTTGATCGTTTTAGTTTACTGCTATTGCTTTCTTCATGACTTATACATGTTCCTATGACTATGAGACTATGCAACTCCCGATTACTGAAGGAACACTTTGTGTGCTACCAAATGTCACAACGTAACTAGGTGCTTGCAAAGGTGCTCTACAGGTGTCTCCAATGGTACTTGTTGAGTTGTCATAGATCGAGATTAGGATTTGTCACTCCGATTGTCGGAGAGGTATCTCTAGGCCCTATCGGTAATGCACATCACTATAAGCCTTGCAAGCAATGTGACTAATGAGTTAGTTACGGGATGATGTAATATGGAATGAGTAAAGAGACTTGCCGGTAATGAGATTGAACTAGGTATTGAGACACCGACGATCGAATCTCGGGCAAGTAACATACCGATGACAAAGGGAACAACGTATGTTGTTATGCGGTTTAACAGATAAAGATCTTCATAGAATATGTAGGAACCAATATAAGCATCCAGTTTCCGCTATTGGTTATTGACCGGAGACATGTCTCGGTCATGTCTACATAGTTCTCGAACCCTTAGGGTCCGCACGCTTAAAGTTCTGTGATGATCGGTATTATGAGTTTATGTGATTTGATGTACCGAAGGTAGTTCGGAGTCCCGGATGCGATCACGGACATGACGACGAGTCTCGAAATGGTCGAGACATAAAGGTTGATATATTGGACGACTATATTCGGATACCGAAAGTGTTACGGGTGATTTCGGAGAAAACCGGAGTACCAGAGGGTTACCGGACCCCCCCGGGAGAAGTAATGGGCCACATGGGCCTTAGTGAAGAGAGAGAGGGCCGGCCAGGGCAGGCCGCGCGCCCCCTCCCCTCTGGTCCGAATTGGACTCGGGAAGGGGGGGGCCTTTCCTTCTCCCTCTCCTCCTTCCTTTCCCCCTCCTAGTAGGAGTAGGAAAGGGGAGTCCTACTCCTACTAGGAGGAGGACTCCTCCTCCTGGCACGCCCAGCAAGGGCCGGCTGGCCTCCCCCTTGCTCCTTTATATACAGGGGCAGGGGGCACCCTAGAAAACACAAGTTGATCATTGATATTTCTTAGCCGTGTGCGGTGCCCCCTCCACCATAATCCACCTCGGTCATATCATAGCGGTGCTCAGGCGAAGCCCTACGTCGGTAGTTTCATTAACACCGTCATCATGCCGTCGTGCTGACGAAGGTATTCCCCGAAGCTCTACTAGATCGCGAGTTCGTGGGACGTCACCGAGATGAACGTGTGCTGAACGCGGAGGTGCCGTACGTTCGGTACTAAGGATCGGTCGATCGTGAAGACGTACGACTACATCAACCGCGTTGTCATAACGCTTCCGCTTACGGTCTACGAGGGTATGTAGACAACACTCTCCCCTCTCATTGCTATGCATCACCATGATCTTGCATGTGCGTAGGAATTTTTTTTGAAATTACTATGTTCCCCAACAAGTTGGCCCCCTCATATGGAAAGGGGGGCACTTCCTTATGGCCCTTCATGACCCATAACTCCCTCCACCTCTTGGCCTTTTTATGCCCGTTGATATTTAAATTAAATATAAAATTTTCTAAATACTTCTAGACCATTTTATATAGGACAAATGTTTCCTACAAGAAGTGGTAGTTACTACCACTTGCGTTTTGTATGTTGTGTGTAGTATCTATCGAAACCGAGAGTATGTGCGTGTAGTATGTAGTATACAAGAAGGGAAACACTTTCAATCAGTAGTACGATGGGAAGCAAATCGCCAGACTGATTAACTATCATAGATTTTCATTGGATCTGATGGTGTACAAACAACTTCACCAATTGGTTCGTACTCCCAAAGAAAAAAGGAAAATCCCATCAGCCCCAACCCCACTAATTACTCTCCCGCAATCCCCTCGTCCTCTCGCATCGCACGCGCCTTCCCCGAGCTTGCCGTCAACTGCGTCGTCCGGAGCTTGCCGTCAACCGCGTCGCTGTGACCACTCTGATTGCGTCACACATCGGCTGCTTCCTCCTCGTCTTCGAGCACACAACCACCCCACCGTACAGATCCGGTACATGCCCCTCCATACTCCATCTTTCTCTCCACCGATGCGACCTCGGGGTTCCTCTCCACCGACGTGAACCCCGGACTGCCCTCGGGGCACATCTCAGGTGCGCCATCCCGGCATTAGAGGGTCGAGCCCCCCATCTCTTTGGTGGTTGGCGCTTGCGCAGGTTCGAGTTGGCTGAATCGGCTGCACGAGTAGCACCGGCCGGACGTAGAACCTGCGTCGATCGCCCTCAATTTTTAGGGGACAAATCTCAGGATGGAAGGTACCGCACTTCGTCGATAGCCGTCAATTTTATTGATTTGTAATTGCCAAATTAAATTTTCTGTGCAATGTACTGTCTGCCAACTGCCAAGTACTTTTACGTTCATTGGGCGCTAAATTGTTCTGTTCATGTATTAGGTCATTTTTCACCGAACAATTTTGTTATTGGATTATTTAGATTTTTTGTTTCAAAAAGGAGGATGACCCTGGGCCTATTATTTAGATAATTCGATCATTATGTATACAAAGAATCGTAGTTAATTCACGTAATAACAGACAATCATAGTCAGTTCCCTAATTTCAATTTTCAGTGCTTCCAGTGTACGTATATGAGAATTGTTAAATAAACAACTTTTGTTGCTTCTTGTATATGGAGCTTCCACAAAAGTGCCTCCACAGTTGGCCGCATTTTTTTGTTTCATTTCCAAACTTTTATGCTTCCACCTATCACTAATAATGAACCAACTGCATTTTCTTTTTTTCTTACCTTGATGCTTCTACATTGTAAGCATTTTGTTTTGACCGTCTAGAAAAATGCTTACTATGTAGAAGCACCAGGGTAAGAAGCATGAAAAAATGTAGTTGGTTCATTATTAAAAATTCTTGTATTTATCTATTGAAAATTCTTTCTATTCGAATGTCAGCGACATAGAAGATGCATCTGCATGTTGCTTGCAAGCTTTGTTTGATTATTCATTATCAAATTTCTATGCTTCATTCCACGACGAGTTATCTGGAGTTCCCATGTATTCATACTTACTCTTATTTCCCGAACTGTGTGTTACTCCCATAAATATGCCTCCACAGAGCCCTATTTGTTCTCATTTTATTTTCAATATTCCATGCTTCCATATGGCACTGTCTATGTACCCTGTGCACTTTTTCGTGCTTCTCACCTGGGTGCTTCTACATTGTAATCATTGTTTTCGTCTCGCAATAAAAGGTGAATCCATTCATCACCCAATAATCGGCTCAGTTTGTATGTTGGCGACACAAGGATGCATCCTCTTGTTGGTGCCAAACTTAGTTTATTATCTATTATCAATGATCTCTGCTTCATAGAAAGATCTATTATATTGAGTTCCCAAAATTTAATGCTTCCTGCAAATTGTACCGTGTTAAACGAACAAGCTATCTTATTTCTAATATCTTGCTTCATACAACTATTTTCAGCAGACATCATACTGTATCTGTATTCGTAGTGGAGGCTATGTTTGGTGGTATGCGTCAGCTGAAGCGTAGTTCACGATAGCACCTGCTGAACATCATCGGAGCTACAATAGGGGAGAGGGTGATGACAGCCAGAAAAAGCTAGGAGAGACGTTGCTTGAACTGGTTCAGGCTCACTCTGAATTGTGATTGTAATTTTCATTTCCTTGGAAACAATATCACATATAAAAGTAGCATTTTTATGTTTGTCAGATGCAACTTTATGTTCTATTGGATTCCAGTGGGTGGAAACAAAATTTTGCATGATTGTAAAAAAGTGTAGGTTAACGTTGGATGTGATTTTTTGCTAAAGAGAAATAAATCTTATTTTCCGTAGAAGCAAATTTTCTTTTCGGCAGAAACACATTTGAAGCAAATATTCTTCTCAACAGAACAGAATTGTAATACAATGGAAGCACAATACTGTATACGTTATAGAATAGAAATAATCAAGTAAAGTAGTATTTTCGAGATTTATCATCACGAATCAAAGCATCATTTACATGATTTATAATATATGAATTTAAGGTATATGTTTCGTAAAAGAAAAATGTGTATTTGGTTATCACAAGTAATGCTTCCATCCATCTAAAAAATGTAATGCATCCATCACATGGGTGCATGAAAATCTCGTATTGTGACGTGATTTAACGAAGCATGCAACAAGGAAGCAACCTCCTAGGAGGAAAAAGGGATGGAAAGAGTAAACCCAGCGTGGGTTGCAGGAGCAGTTACAGAGCACTTAATTAGCGGCAGCAACTAATTCTGCGTGGGCTAAACTATTAGATCGGTCGTGCATCCTGCTTCTAATCCAATGGCCAATGACTAGTCTGATATAATGAAATTATCAGTAGTCTGATGGCTAGCGTTGCCCATATAAGAATGTTTAGGTGATATATATACTAATTGGTAGGTAGTATGTATCATATTTTGAGTATGTTCTTTTTACGTACAAATATGTACGCATTTCACAAATATAACAAAAACTATGTGCTCATATGCAATTTTTTTCATGTAACTTTCTTTGAAATATCTTAGATATAATATATGAACATATTTAAAATAATAAAGTAGTATATATAGTATCATATGATAGTATATAAGATATGTGGGATAACTACCACCGGGTGGTAGGATGTATTCTTATATATATATATATATATATATATATAACTTATTCCACCCCTGGATTGACTATTTTTGTCACCCTAGGTGAGGAATAGTTATTCTTCACCCCCTCTTTTTTAACATCAACGTACTGTAACTTTACGTTTCGTAAATTTGTCTTATTTCAGACTAAAAAGGGGATGTAAGAAAATATATGTTCGCGGTAAAAATTATTTTATGTCATGTAAAATTACAAACGTCAAAATATAGTGTAAAATTTGCATAAAATGCGAATTTTCTGGTCTTATGACCTATATATTTCTTTTCCTATGCCAAATTTTACATACTGAATCAATATGAAGGTAACTATTTGTATTTCAAATGTAATTTATTTATAAAACGATCATAAAATTACCTTGGGTGAAGAATAACTTATTCTACCCCCTGGGTGATGAATAGTATCACTATATATATATACACACACACACACACACACACATACATACATACATATATATACATATAGGTAAAACCGTGTCTATCATAGCTTGCCACAGAACTAGTTAAGGGTCGCTAAACATTTAATGGTTTAAAAGTTATCAAAAAATATGAAATAAATATGGGAGCATCTCTCTAATGTAATAAGATGATCCTCACTGCGACATAAATATATACTGAACTATTTGTTTTTTTGTCAAGGGCACATACAATCTTATTTTTCTAACCCCTCCATGAGATCATGTTATATTATAGGTGTGTTGGTTTAGTATTTTTTCAGAATTTTTGAGAACTTTTGCATCGTTGAATCCCTTAACTAGTTCGGTGGCAAGCACTTGTAGAAAATCCTACTCCTATAGGAACCCAACCTTCGGGCTATCTTCGCAACCGTGTCTCCCCGCGCGAATTATTCTGGTTAGTTGTGTTCTATGTGATGTAAGTGTAAGCTGGAAACGGTTTTTAGCAACTAAATGCGCGTTTTAAATAGGAATCTCGCTCGTTGTCAGATTTTGCTCTCGGGACGTGATGAACTTATGTCTGTTGCAATTTTACTGTCTGAGTTGTTTGACCTGAACTTCCCTTGGTGAAAGGTTGAACTTCCCGCAACATTGTCCAAATGAGACTTGCAATATACCGTTGGAAAGCTGTGCACACGACGGCCACGACCCAAGTTGAATTTTTGGCAAAATGTAAGCGGTTTAAGAATAGTTTTCAAAATCGTTTTTTCTTCATACAAAAAACATGAATCGTGTTTTTGATCGCATTTCTAAACTATTTATCGGAATGAGGCAAATAATATGGCGTTGGAGAGCTGATGCAAAACCGCTCCTTCCACACGTTGATAGTTTTCTCTAATTTCCTATGGTTAAAGAGTAATTTGGAAAATTGTAAAATTTTGCAAATTGCACAGCTGAGTTCATATTTTTAATGCCATTTCTAAACGGCTAATCCAATTGAGGCAAATGATATGGCGTTGGAAAGATTATGAAAATGCGCTACTTTTCCATGTTCCAAGTTTTTTCTAATTTTGAATGGTTTAAGAGTAATTTAGAAAACGGTACAAGTTCCACCGAGTTCGTATTTTTGAGTTAATCTTTTAACCGTAAGTCTGAATGCAGCAAATAATATGGCATTGGAAAGTTTGAAAAAATGCGAAACATTTTGGTATATATTGTTTCTCCCAGTTCTTTACGGTATTAAGTCAATTTTGAAAATGGCTAAAAATATATATTTTCTATAATTTCTACAAACTTTATCGGAATGGGGCAAATAATATACCGTTGAAAAGCTATGGAAAATGCGAATTTTTTTCATGTTGATAGTTTTCTCTGATTCCTAGCTGTTTTCAAGTAATTTTGAAAACAGTGAGATCATGTGTTCTGCCTTTATCGCGAAACACATTCTTCGAAAACGCACCGCGTGAAGAACTTGAACTTCTCGGAATATCTACTTGAACTAAACTCTGTTATCATGTGTTTTTTGGCTCGTAGCTCTCCATCCACTCACCGGAATTGAGCAAGTGATATACCGATCGAAAACTATTGTAAACACACAACTTTCCCGTGTGGATCATTTTTTCATACTCGTGATAGTTTTAGAAGTTTTTCATCTGAAATTCATTCAGTATAGTAGTTGAACTTCCTGCTGTTTTCACGTTGAACTTCTGTGACGTATTTTTGTTTTTAATTTTCTCATCCATTCGTCAGTGTTACACAAATGATATTACTTTTGTACAAACCTCTCTCAAAATATTTTTTTTAACTCTCTCTGACCGAGGACTTGAACTTACACAAATGATATTCCTGCCATTTTGGACTAAATTAGAAAATGACGAGATCATAATTTTTGCCTTCATCATGAATGGAAATGCATTGTGTGAAGTAGTTGGACTTCTCGGGCATGTTTCTTTGAACTTCACTCTATTTTTGACGTGCTGTTTTTTGCCCGGAACTCTGAAACCACTTAACGAAATTGAGCACATGATATACCGATGAAAAGCTATTGAAAACACGCAACTTCTTCGTGTTGATCAGTTTTTCATACTCACAACGGTTCAAAATATTTTTTTGAATGCGTACAAATATGTTTTAACGGTATACATAAAACTTTTAAACCATTCATCGGAATATAGCATATAATATATTGTTGAAAAGCTTATGAATAGGAGCATCTTTTTCATGTAGACAGACATTACAATTTTTTGTCTTGAGATCAGTTTTTAAAATGAAAGAACAAAGTTGTTTTTTACCTGTTTTTTACATGTAATTGAAGGTCGGACGTCTCGCCCTAGAGATCTTGAACGTGAACTTCTTGCAACAAACCTTTTAAGCTTTTTGTTTTCTATTCATATATTCCTATCTGAAACGCATTCCGTGTAGTAGTTGAACTTCCTGCTGTTTTCACCTTGAAATTCTGTCACGTATTTTTGTTCAACCTCTCTCACAGGAATTTTTGAACTTTTCTCGGGCTGAGCACTTGAATTTCTAGTAACAAAACTTTCGGCCTTTGCTTTTTTCATTCTTTTTTCATACAAATGCACACTATGTAGTACGTGAACTTCTGGCAGTTATGAAACCGAACGTCTCTCGGTTACGTGAAAATATCTGAGTTTTTTATAGATAGTGAATTTCTCTACCTTTTTTACTTCTAGGTTCTTTTAGAAACAGGAAAATTTGGTTTAAAAAAATTAAACTAGACTATTTTTTTAATTTCACTATCTTCATTTTCTAATAAATATTGAACTTCTTGTTATTATAATTTGAACTTCTAGTTTTTTTTAGAAATGACTAAAATCCATTTTCTCTATATTTTTTGAACCGCTTTATTTCTTAAAGTTGAACTTCCTGGTTTATTCATTGTTAATGATGGAAATTATAGTTTTATAATAACATTGAGCTGCTCCATTATTTAAATTTGGCTCCTAGGTTTTTTTAGAAACGAGGCAATTTTGTTTTCTTGTTAAAAAATTGAACTATTCCGTTATTTCATTTTAACCTTCTTGGGTTTTTTTTAGAATTTGAAAAAATATATCTTTGTTACAACATCAAACACCTTTGTTATTTTATTTTTAATTTTTGTTTAAAAAAATATCAACAACACATGGCTCACTACATTTTTTTGTTTGCACTAATTTTACTATATGTGAACTTGTCCTTATTTTATATCTGAACTTCTCACATGAAACTAATGTTTTTATTGTACAAAGTATGTGTTGCCAGCTACATTGGTGAGACACAGATGCATAATTTTGTGTAGAAAAACATTGGATCCCAAAGCACTTTGTATCTCTCAAAAGAATGTGTCATTCACCTTTTTTTGTCACACAAAATGTCTCCGGAGTACATAGACAGAAAGGACACATTAACGATTTCCACAATTTCCATGTCTCTCTCTCCATGAAACACAAGCCTCGATAGAAGCACACAATAAGAATTAGCACTTCAAAGCGGTGATGCATTTTGGAGAAGAAAACTCCTTTTTCCCATTCATTTTTCGAAGGGCCCATGAAACTGAACCAACTTTTTTGCAACAATAGATACTATTGAACTTCAGACAAAAAGTCATTTTGAAACAATACATGGTCATAACAGCAACAGGGAAGCGAGATTTCTGCTACATGAGCAAATTCAAAGCAGTAGTGATTTGATCATTTGTGTCCAAACTTAGTTGGGTTCACAACATGAACTTCAGAAAAAAAAATCTACACATCATACATCACAACACGCAAGCAACACACCCAATGCTCACACAAACGCTAGCACGCACACACATCAGTGCATGAACAAACACATTTAGCACACATCATATGCCTTGCTCAGGGCACACTCGGAGGGTGTTGGGGGACTGGCCGCGGAGGCCGTGAGGACGCAAGGCAGACATGGCGGCGGACGGGATGCAGAGCTCAGGGCAGATGGTGGTCGCGACAGCGCCCCATCCAAAAACGAGATTGCACACCACACAGTGCGTTGACTCCATGGATAAGATGCTAAAAGCAAGTAGTGCAAGTGATTAAGGACTCTGATGACTGCTCCTGCAGCAAAGAGGTAGAAGTTCAGTTTCATGTGAACTTCAGATTCAGAGGTGCTTCTCTTCCTCTATGGGTGTCCGTACTAGCAAAAATTCAGAAAAGAAAATAGTCGCGAGGAGGAATGCTAATGTTGCTGCACCTAGAGACATGCCGCGGGAGTGAGTCCCTGCGAGAGCCGGTGTCGGTGGCGTCCGTCAATGGAGGAGGTGAAGGCGCGTGCTATCCTCCGGCATCGGGGATGTGGTGCGGCCGTTGGTGATGAGCAAGGTTAGCGTGGGGCTGCGGCAGCGGTGCCGGTTGTGGCAAGGTGACGGCGGCCTTGCCGGTTGGGGCGGGTGGGGCAGGGCGGCCCTGGGGTTACAGCGCCGGTTGGGGGCAGGGTGGGGCGGCAGAATCACATAGGGAAGGTAGGGAGGGCTGCGGCGTTGCACGGGGAAGGTGAGGTGGGGCGGCGGCACGGAGGGAATGGCTGGGAAGGTGGGGCGGCAGCGTGCGGAGATAGACGAGGAGCAGCGGGCGGAGGCGATGGATGGATGCTAGGGCAGACGGATCCCGGCCCGCAGAGTGCGCACGCGAGGTTACAGGCGACGACGGTGGTGGTTTCGGGGGCTGGTGGGTGGGGGCACCGGGGAGTTGGTGGGTGGGAGTTGGGGATGGACAGAGTGCGGGAGGTGAGGATGGACGGAGTGCGGGAGGTGGGGGACCAGCGGTCGTCTTTTTCTCTGTTCCATCGGGTTCGGGAGTTCGGGAATGTCGGATCGGCTCCTATATAGGGGCATTGTGATCCAAATAGTTATTGTAATCCCATGATTAGAATAGTGCCACTATATATATATAGTGTTACTATTCATCATCCAGTGTGCAGAATAAGTTATTCTTCACCCGAGTTAATCTTACGATCATTTCATAATTAAATTACATTTGGAATTCAAATAATTACATTCCTATTGATTCACTACGTAAAATTTGACATAAGAAAATAAAAAATATAGGTCATAAGACAAGAAAATTTGCAGTTTATGTGTATTTTAGACTATGTTTTTACGTTTGTAATTTTATATAACATAAAATATTTTTTACAGTGATTATATATTTTCTTACGGTCCCTTTTTGCGTCGGAAATAAGACAAAACTTATGGAACGTAAAATTACGGTGTATTTATGGTAAAATAGAGGGGGGGGGTGAAGAATAACTATTCCTCACGCAGGGTGACCAATAGCATGACCCTATATATATGTATATATATATAAACATCTTCGGAAACATTTTCCACCTATATATGATATATCAGTAACACTCAATATTACCCAATATTCAGTGAAACACTTCTGGATCCTCTCAGAACTATTCCGAATATTAATGTAACAGTTCCACAAATATATTCTATTCACTCACATCCTACTAACACTTAGCAGATCATGATTGCCTTAAGCTTGTGACCCGGTAGTTTCAGTAACTCATAGACATGACCGAAACCCTTGGCTCAATGACCAATAGCGGGACCGTGGACGTCCATATCAATCCCTATGAGCATATGAGTGATATTTGAGTGAAACATTGGATATCATGTGATCTTCCATTTGCTTTGTGATATTTCACAAAACCTGGGATGCATCCGTATCCTCTTGAGTCATCACTATGCTCATTATATTGAAATCCTCCTTACCGGTTTTGTTCTTCTTTCTCGTTATTGTGTTCCGGCATCCCCGTGACGAAGTCACCTATGTTTTGCTAGACGACGATTGATGCATCACACCGAGAGGGCCCTATGAATGTCTCTCCATCTTCTGAGGAGAAAATCCCATTCTTGAGCTATCTGGCCACTTGTCAAACTTTCTAGTGGACCCGTAAGTTGTCCTTATGATCACCGTATTACAGGTGACATTTGAGAAACCGCAAAGCCTACCTTACGGTAAGAAGTGATCACGATACTCTCATGGTCTAAGGAGCAAAATCACACATTAACACTCCGTGTTATTACAATTGATTACAACCAATATTAACTCAATTCATAACATACAAGATTGGGTTAATTCAATATGACCGTTCTTCTAACGTCTTAGTTGTTTTAGGACTATCGTTACACTTAACGATATCCTATCATCCGGAAAATGTGATCACGAACAACACTTGTACTAATCCCAGAGGAAAGACTAGGAACCTTCTATTTAACCGTTTATCATTCCACACGTGCATATGATACTACTACAGGATGCTACTAACGCGACACTACGATCAGCGACCCTTTGACGAAACTGTGTGCGATGCATTAATCACAAATGATGCTCTCATAAAACTGTCAAAAAAGATGCAAAACGTTTGCGATGGCGGTGACATCAAACACGGTTCAGATAAGAGTTGTGTGTGTGATGCGTGGCAAATGGTTAATCTAGAATAAATGTTTGCGATGAGGCTGAACAAGAGAAACGGGCTGCCACATAAGGGCATGTGCGATATACGACATCACTACTGCAGGATGCTGCTAACGCGACACTACGATCAGAGACCCTTCGACGAAACTGTGTGCGATGCAATAATCGCAAACGGTGGTGTAAATGAACCGTCAAAAAGGTGAAAAACATTTCTGATGGTGGAGCCATCAAACATGATTCAGATTTTAGGACATACGGTTCAGTTCAATGAACTGTTTGCGATGAGGCAGAACAAAACAAACGGGCAGCCAGATGAAGGCGTGTGCGATATACAACATATGGTTCACTCAGATGAACTGTTTGTGACGACGAGGAACAATAGAAATGGGCAGCTAGATAAAGGTGTGTGCAATTAAGGGCATATGCTTCAGAAGGATTAACGGTTTGCAATTAGGCAACAGAACAGAAACGGGTCAGCCAAATCAAAGTGTCTGCGATTGATGCCATACACTTCACACGGATGAACTGTTTGCGATTAGCCACAATAAACTGAAATAGTTAGATAGATCAACGTGTATGCGCTAGATGGGCACACACATTCTAATTAAAAGAAGCGTGCACGATGGTAATAACGAGCGCGCATGGCTGTTGGAACAAGACGTGTGCTGACATTGCCTATTGCGGTGCACCCTACGGTGCAAATGTCGCGTACGCGGCCGAGAAGGCGTACGTGCCCATGTTACGCCTTCCGGGAATAGTGCCACACTTATAACCGTCACTAAATTTTGAGCCTGCGTCCCGTCACATTCCAAATTGCAAACCTGTTCACACCGATCAAAGCCTAAATGGTTTCCCACTTAGGAGTGTATTAGTACTCGGTTATGAATACTACTACTCCAAGATGACTGCACATTCCTCCTTGCTACGTCTTGAGCTTGCGTTGGTTTTCCCCGAAGAGGAAGGGATGATGTAGCAGAGTAGCATAAGTATTTCCCTCAGTTTTCGAGAACCAAGGTATCAATCCAGTAGGAGCCCACGCTCAAGTCCCTCGTACCTGCACAAAGCGATAGCTACTCGCAACCAACGCGATTAGGGGTTGTCAAGCCCTTCACGGTCACTTACGAGAGTAAGATCTGATAGATATAATATTTTTGGTATTTTTGATATAAAGATGCAAAGTAAAAAAGTAAAGGCAAAGTAAAAAGAAAATAAATATTAAAGTGATGGAGATTGATATGATGAGAATAGACCCGGGGGCCATAGGTTTCACTAGTGGCTTCTCTCAAGAGCATAAGTATTCTACGATGGGTGAACAAATTACTGTTGAGCAATTGATAGAATTGAGCATAATTATGAGAATATATAGGCATGATCATGTATATAGGCATCACGTCCGTGACAAGTAGATCGAAACGATTCTGCATCTACTACTATTACTCCACTCATCGACCGCTATCCAACATGCATCTAGAGTATTAAGTTAAAAATAGAGTAACGCCTTAAGCAAGATGACATGATGTAGAGAGATAAATTCATGCAATATGAAATAAACCCCATCTTGTTATCCTCGATGGCAATGATACAATACGTGCCTTGCTGCCCCTTCTATCACTGGGTAAAGACACCGCAAGATCGAACCCAAAGCTAAGCACTTCTCCCATGGCAAGAACTACCAATCTAGTTGGCCAAACCAAACGGATAATTCGAAGAGACTTGCAAAGATAACCAATCATACATAATAAAATTCAGAGAAGATTCAAATATTATTCATAGATAGACTTGATCATAAACCCACAATTCATCGGTCTCAACAAACACACCGCAAAAAGAAGATTACATCGAATAGATCTCCACGAGAGAGGGGGAGAATTTTGTATTGAGAATCAAAGAGAGAGAAGAAGCCATCTAGCTACTAACTATGGACCCGAAGGTCTGAGGTAAACTACTCACACCTCATCGGAGGGGCTAGGATGATGTAGAAGCCCTCCGTGATGACGGCCCTCTTCTGGCGGAGCTCCGAAACAGGCCCCAAGATGGGATCTCGTGGATACAGAAAGTTGCGGCGGTGGAATTAGGTTTTTGGCTCCTGTTCTGATCGTTTGGGGGTACGTGTGTATATATAGGAGGAAGGAGTACGTCGGTGGAGCATCAAGGGGCCCACGAGGTAGGGGCGCGCCCTAGGGGGGGTCCAAGTCTCCTGGATCACGTTCAGTGAGAAAATCACGTTCCCAAAGATTTTATTCCGTTTTGACTCCGTTTGATATTCCGTTTATCCGAAACACTCAAATAGGCTAAAAACAGCAATTCTGGGCTGGCCCTCCGGTTAATAGGTTAGTCCCAAAAATAATATAAAAGTGGAAAATAAAGCCCAATATAGTCCAAAACAGTAGATAATATAGCATGGAGCAATCAAAAATTATAGATACGTTGGAGACGTATCAGGCATCCCCAAGCTTAATTCCTGCTCGTCCTCGAGTAGGTAAATGATAAAAAGAGAATTTTTGATGCGGAGTGCTACTTGGCATAATTTCAATACAAATCTTCTTAATTGTGGTATGAATATTCAGATTAGAAAGATTCAAGACAAAAGTTTATATTGACATAGAAAATAATAATACTTCAAGCATACTAACAAAGCAATTATGTCTTCTCAAAATAACATGGCCAAAGAAAGTTATCCCTACAAAATCATACAGTCTGGCTATGCTCCATCTTCCCACACAAAGTATTTAAACCATGCACAACCCCGATGACAAGCCAAGCAATTGTTTCATACTCTAACTTTTTCAAAACTTTTACAATTTTCACGCAATACATGAGCGTGAGCCATGGATATAGCACTATAGGTGGAATAGAATGGTGGTTGTGGAGAAGACAAAAAGGAGAAGATAGTCTCACATCAACTAGGTGTATCAACGGGCTATGGAGATGCCCATCAATAGATATCAATGTGAGTGAGTAGGGATTGCCATGCAACGGATGCACTAGAGCTATAAATGTATGAAAGCTCAACAAAAGAAACTAGTGGGTGTGCATCCAACTTGCTTGCTCACGAAGACCTAGGGAAATTTAAGGAAGCCCATCATTGGAATATACAAGCCAAGTTCTATAACGTAAAATTCCCACTAGTATATGAAAGTGACAACATATGAGACTCTCTATATGAAGAACATGGTGCTACTTTGAAGCACAATATATGAGACACGCTATATCATGGTGCTACTTTGAAGCACAAGTGTGGAAAAAAGGATAGTAGCATTGTCCCCCCCTTTTTGGGCCTTCTTTTTTTTTCTTTGGCCTTTCTCTTTTTTTTGGGACAATGCTCTATTTAATGATGATCATCACACTTCTATTTATTTACATCTCAATGATTACAACTCGATACTAAAACAAAGTATGACTCTATACGAATGCCTCCGGCGGTGTACCGGGATATGAAATGAATCAAGAGTGACAATTATGAAAGAATTATGAACGGTGGCTTTGCCACAAATACTATGTGAACTACATGATCATGCTAAGCAATATGACAATGATGGATGTGTCATGATGAACTAGATGGTGGAAAGTTGCATGGCAATATATCTTGGAATGGCTATGGAAATTCCATAATAGGTAGGTATGGTGGCTGTTTTGAGGAAGGTATATGGTAGGTGTATGATACTGGCGAAAGTTGCGCGGTATTAGAGAGGCTAGCAAGGGTGGAAGGGTGAGAGTGCGTATAATCCATGGACTCAACATTAGTCATAAAGAACTCATATACTTATTGCAAAAATCTAGAAGTTATCAAAGCAAAGTATTACGCGCATGCTCCTAGGGGGATAGATTGGTAGGAAAAGACCATCGCTCGTCCCCGACCGCCACTCATAAGGAAGACAATCAATAAATAAATCATGCTCCGACTTCATCACATAACGGTTCACCATACGTGCATGCTACGGGAATCACAAACTTCAACACAAGTATTCTTTAATTTCACAACTACTCAACTAGCATGACTTTAATATTATCACCTCCATATCTCAAAACAATTATCATGCTTCAATCTTTTCTTAGTATTCAACACACTCAAAAGAAAGTTTCACAAATCTTGAATACCAAGCATATTATTATTAGGCAAATTTCCATGCTATTAAGAGACTCTCAAATTAATTTAAGTGAAGCATGAGAGATCAATAGTTTCTTTAAGACGAATCCACCACCGTGCTCTAAAAGATTTAAGTGAAGCACATAGAGCAAAATTATCTAGCTCAAAAGATATAAGTGAAGCACATAGAGCAAAACTATCTAGCTCAAAAGATATAAGTGAATCACATAGAGCAAAACTACTTAGCTCAAAAGATATAAGTGAAGCACATAGAGTATTTTATCAAATTTTAATTCATGTATGGATCTCTCAAAAGATGTGTAAAGAAAGGATGATTGTGGCATACTAAGACACAAAGACACAAATAATAGAAGACGCTCCAAGCAAAACACATATCATGTTGGTGAATAAAAATATAGCTCCAAGTAAATTACCGATGGAAGTGGACGAAAGAGGGGATGCCTTCCGGAGCATCCCCAAGCTTTGAATTTTTGGTGTACTTGGATTATATTGGGGGTGCCATGGGAATCCCCAAGCTTAGGCTCTTGCCAATCCTTGTTCCATGATCCATCAAAAGAATTCACCCAAAACTTCAAAACTTCACAACACAAAACTCAAAATACAAAACTCGTGAGCTCCGTTAGCGAAAGAAAACAAAAGACCACTTCAAGGTACTGTAATGAACTCATTCTTTATTTATATTGGTGTTAAACCTACTGTATTCCAACTTCTCTATGGAATATAAACTATTTTACTAATCATAGATTCATCAAAATAAGCAAACAACACACGAAAAACAGAATCTGTCAAAAATAGAATAGTCTGTAGTAATCTGTAGCTAGCGCAAGATCTGGAACCCCAAAAATTCTAAAATAAATTTCTGGACGTGAGGAATTTATCTATTAATCATCTGCAAAAAGAATTAACTAAATATCACTCTTCAAGTAAAAATGACAGCAGTTCTTGTGAGCACTAAAGTTTCTGTTTTTTACAGCAAGTTCAACAAGACTTTCCCCAAGTCTTCCCAACGGTTCTACTTGGCACAAACACTAATTAAACACAAAAAACATAACCAAAACAGAGGCTAAATAATTTATTTATTACTAAACAGGAGCAAAAGGCAAGGAATAAAAATAAAATTGGGTTGCCTTCCAACAAGCGCTATTGTTTAATGCCCCTAGCTAGGCATAACAAGCAAGGATAGATCTAGGTATTGCCATCTTGATTCTTAATTCTTTTAGCGATGTTATGCTCGAATCCTCCTTACATTTCCCTTCATATTCAGAGATCTTGAGATCTAAAGAATCCAACCGCTTATTGCAAAGAGTAATCAACATATTCATGCGGTGAAGATTTAAGCTAACGCTCTTAAGAGGTTCAAGAGATTTCTGTAAAATCTTAGTTACTTCGCAAATTTTTTCAAAAACTTGCGTTTTCTCTTGGGTATGATGGAGCCCCTTTTGTTGAGGTAAAGTTCCTACTATACCTTCTATAATATCATGCGTGAAACTAGGATCAATTTCAATAAAATTGCCCTTGGCAACACAATCTAAAAGTTGTCTATGAGACAAATTAAGCCCAACATAAAAGTTGAGAAGCAAAATTCTGAAATTTACTTCTAGGGTGCATTTATGATAAGATTCCATCATTCTAAACCAAGCATCCTTTAAATTTTCTCCTTGCTTTTGTTTGAAGTGAAGGACTTCAAACTCAGGGGACATAGGAGCAGAAAGAGGACTAGCCATGACGACAAACAAACAAAGAGGCAGACAGAGAGGGAGGATAGAGAGAGAGAGGGCGAATAAAACAGCAAGGGTGAATTGGGGGGAGAGGAAAACGAGAGGCAAATGGCAAATAATGTAATGCGAGAGATAGGGATTGTGATGGGTACTTGGTATATTGACTTTTTGCGTAGAATCCCCGGCAACGACGCTAGAAATCCTTCTTGCTACGTCTTGAGCTTGCATTGGTTTTCCCCAAAGAGGAAGGGATGATGCAGCAGAGTAGCATAAGTATTTCCCTCAGTTTTTGAGAACCAAGGTATCAATCGAGTAGGAGCCCATGCTCAAGTCCCTCGTACCTGCACAAAGCGGTAGCTACTCACAACCAACGCGATTAGGGGTTGTCAAGCCCTTCACGGTCACTTACGAGAGTGAGATCGGATAGATATAATATTTTTGGTATTTTTGATATAAAGATGCAAAGTAAAAAGTAAAGGAAAAGTAAAAAGCCAAACAATATTAAAGTGATGGAGATTGATATGATGAGGATAGACCGGGGGCCATAGGTTTCACTAGTGGCTTCTCTCAAGAGCATAAGTATTCTACGGTGGGTGAACAAATTACTGTTGAGCAATTGATAGAATTGAGCATAATTATGAGAATATCTAGGCATGATCATGTATATAGGCATCACGTCCGTGACAAGTAGATCAAAACAATTCTGCATCTACTACTATTACTCCACTCATCGACCGCTATCCAGCATGCATCTAGAGTATTAAGTTAAAAACAGAGTAACGCCTTAAGCAAGATGACATGATGTAGAGAGATAAATTCATGCAATATGAAATAAACCCCATCTTGTTATCCTCGATGGCAACGATACAATACGTGCCTTGCTGCCCCTTCTGTCACTGGGTAAGGACACCGCAAGATCGAACCCAAAGCTAAGCACTTCTCCCATGGCAAGAACTACCAATCTAGTTGGCCAAACCAAACGGATAATTCGAAGAGACTTGCAAAGATAACCAATCATACATAAAAGAATTCAGAGGAGATTCAAATATTATTCATAGATAGACTTGATCATAAACCCACAATTCATCGGTCTTAACAAACACACCGCAAAAAGAAGATTACATCAAATAGATCTCCACGAGAGAGGGGGAGAACTTTGTATTGAGAATCAAAGAGAGAGAAGAAGCCATCTAGCTACTAACTATGGACCCGAAGGTCTGAGGTAAACTACTCACACTTCATCGGAAGGGCTAGGATGATGTAGAAGCCCTCCGCGATGACGGCCCTCTTCCGGCGGAGCTCCGGAACAGGCCCCAAGATGGGATCTCGTGGATACAGAAAGTTGCGGCGGTGGAATTAGGTTTTTGGCTCCTGTTCTAATTGTTTGGGGGTACGTGTGTATATATAGGAGGAAGGAGTACATCGGTGGAGCATCGGGGGGTCCACGAGGCAGGGGGGCGCGCCCTAGGGGGGCGCCCCACCCTCGTGACCTCCTCTTTGATCCCTTGCAGTAGGGTCCAAGTCTCCTGGATCATGTTCGGTGAGAAAATCACGTTCCCGAAGATTTTATTCTATTTGGACTCCGTTTGATATTCCGTTTATCCGAAACACTAAAATAGGCAAAAAAACAATTCTGGGCTGGGCATCCGGTTAATAGGTTAGTCCCAAAAATAATATAAAAGTGGAAAATAAAGCCCAATATAGTCCAAAACAGTAGATAATATAGCATGGAGCAATCAAAAATTATAGATACGTTGGAGACGTATCACTCCTCAACTCCACATCCACAAAAACAAACAAGTCATTCATCATCAGTCGTGGCCAGCGTGAGTTCTGGGTCGAGAGATTGCCACCAGGGAGATGCGAGCATGGAAGTGGAAGCACGAGAGATGTCCCGCCTCGCCGCGAACGCAGCCGACATGTCCCGCCGTGCGGTCGTAGCAGCACAGAGGTCCCGCTGCGCCGCCGAACCAACACGGAGGTCCTGTCGCATCGTCGATGTGACGGACTGGTGCGGCTGCGCCGCAGAAGCAAAAGAGATGTCCCGCCGCATCACGAATGCAACAGCGATGTCCTCCCGCGCCACGGCGGCCTGGGAAAATGTCTCGCGGGCAGGTGTCGGTGTGAAAACCGGCCGATCTCAGGTAGGGGTCCCGAACTGTGCGTCTAAGGATCAAAGGTAACAGGAGGCAAGGGAGACACGATGTTTACCCAGGCTCGGGCCCTCTTAATGGAGGTAAAACCCTATGTCCTGCTTGATTGTATTTGAGGGGTATAGGGCTTACAAGAGTTGATCTACCTCGAGATCATAGTGGCTAAACCCTAGATGTCTAGCCTATATGAATTATGATAGCCTCTACGGACTAAACCCTTCGGTTTATATAGACACCAGAGGGGCCTAGGGTTGTACAGGGTCGGTTTACATAGAAAGGAAAATACACATCCGGACGTTAAGCTTGCCATCCAGGCATAAGAGAGTCCTACCCGGACACGGGGGAAGGTCTTCTACCTTGTATCTTCACGGCCCATCAGTCTGGCCCATATAGACGATGTGTTCGGCTCGCAAATTGTGTTTGGCATTGCAAGGCGGGTTCCTTCTTCGCGTACAAAGCAGTCTTCTGAGCAAGAGAACTGTATCCAGCTCTGTATAATAGTTACAACCCTCAACCACAAGGGTACATTACTTAATAAGGCATATCTACTGACGACTTTTTTGGCGAAACGTCACGTCTAGCCTTTTTATTATTTTGAACCGTTTTCTGGCCTCCTGCTTCGTGTTTCGAGACACAACCTCCATTGACACGTCTTGTCAAAGTAGAGATTGTGTCCCCTTATTGCAGGATTTTCATCAATACGTGTTTGGGTAATCCAACCGTGCCATTCGCACGATCCCTTGGGAACAGGCGAGCTTTAAGGTTTGTGGGGGGCGCTTGATATTCACTGCCTATATAAGTGGATAAAGATCCATATTTTTACCCCACGCCTTCTTCCTTCCTCAGCCTTCCCATCCTCGAGCTCCAGTGCCCAAGCTTCAATCTTTCTCACCGCCCAACCTTTCCAGCAATGGCTGGATCCGGCTCGCAGGGCAAGTGGATGACTTCCTCCGTCACGGAGAGGAACGTCAAGGAACTCCGGGAAGCGGGGTACCTGGCCGCGAATATCGTGCACCGGCTCCCTGCCAAAAACAGATCATCCCTACTCTGGAGCTCGGTGAGAGAGTGGTGTTTATCCCCCACTTCCTCTGTGGACTAGGGTTTCCTCTCCACCCTTTCATCCGCAGCCTCATGTTCTATTACGGGCTAGATTTCCACGATCTAGCCCCAAATTGCTTCCTCCACATTTCGGCGTTCATCACTGTGTGCGAGGCGCTCCTCCGCATCCCCCCACTTCGGCCTATAGCTTAAGGTCTTCAACGTGAAGCCGAAAGTGGTCGAAGGGCAACATGCGGACTGCGGCGGCGCCATGGTGAGCAAGCTCCCCAACGTCACCTAGCCCAAAGGGGTCTTCATGGAGACCGTGAAGGGATGGCAACAAGAGTGGTTCTACATCATCGAACGTCGCGGTGCCACATGGGCAGCCACTCCCGAGTTTAAATTTGGACCCCCAATGCGGCCCACATCGTGGTTTAACAAGGGCCTGGATTGGGCGTCGTCCGATGAGGTGATGATGCTGCAAAAGTGCATAAAAATATGATGGAGAAGAACACCAGTATTGCTGATGTGATTCGGGTGATGCTTTTCCGCCGGATTCTCCCCTGCCAGTGCTGGCCTCTCCACATGTGGGAGTTCAATCCGGATGGTGTACGGACCCTGCAGCGGTTCTTTGGCATGACGCACGAAGAGATCTAGAAGCTTCTTTTCAAGGCCCAGAAGTCGTGGCCAGAGACGACCGAAGACATCAGCCTCGACTGCGCTCATCCGGCCACCCTAGTAAGTTTTCTAATTTCCGAACACAACTTCTATTCGTAAATCAAAGGGTATGCTGAGCCTTCCATCCTTCCATGAGGGCTGGACAAAGAAGGCGGAGCGGATCCGGTGTCCGGCTCCGCTACTCGAAGACCCAGCCATTCCTCTGCTAACGAGGATGCTGGCCCCGGCACCATACCAGGCACCGGAGAAGACGGTCAAGAAGAAAGGCAAGGAGGCCAAAAGTGGCCTTCGCCGTAAAGGTACTTCAGACGCTGCATCCAGAGATACTGAAGCTCCCTCCTCCCACGAGGGAGATGAAGACGAAGAGGAGGAGGAGGAGAGCAATTCTGCCCTTAAGGGGGGAAGAAAAGGGCGACCTCCGTGGACCTAGAGGCGGAGGCGTCCAAGAAGGGGAAGATTTCCCTTTTAGACGACTCAGACTCGGATGCCGAAGCCGTCCCCGAGTGGCGCCCTAGGTCGAAGCCCCTGGCCACATCGTAAGTGGCCAAGGATAATGTATATATATCTGGTTTTTATGATTGTAGTTTTAACACATTTAAATTGCGTGCTGCAGTCCGTCCCGCGATCTCCCCCAACTATCATCGTCTTTTGGGAACTCGCTGGGGCCGGAGATGGTGGAGAGCGAGACGCCTTCATGAGCCTCCCAGCCAACTGCCACGGATAACACCGAAGTGTTGTCCCGAAGAGCCTCTCCGGTCCATGGAGAGGTGCAGGGGGCCGCCCAGACGGCGCCAGAGGGTAACACCTCGGTGCTACCTCTTGAGCATGCGTTGGTTTTCCCTTGAAGAGGAAAGGGTGATGCAGAAAAGTAGCGTAAGTATTTCCCCCAGTTTTTGAGAACCAAGGTATCAATCCAGTAGGAGACTACATGCAAGTCACCTCGTACCTGCACAAACAAATAAGAACCTTGCAACCAACACGATAAAGGGGTTGTCAATGCCTTCACGGCCACTTGCAAAAGTGAGATCTGATAAAGATAATAAGATAAATATTTTTGGTATTTTTGTTGTATAGATTGGAAAGTCAAGATTACAAAATAAAATAAATAGTAAACTAGAATTATAGATCGGAAACTTACATGATGTGAAGTAGACCCGGGGGCCATAAGTTTCACTAGTGGCTTCTCTCAAGATAGCATATATTACGGTTGGTGAACAAATTACTGCCGAGCAATTGATAAAAAAGCGCATAGTTATGAGAATATCTAGGCATGATCATAAACATAGGCATCACGTCCGTATCAAGTAGACCGAAACGATTCTGCATCTACTACTATTACTCCACACATCGACCGCTATCCAGCATGCATCTAGAGTATTAAGTTCATAAGGACAGAGTAATGCATTAGGCAAGATGACATGATGTAGAGGGATAAACTCAAGCAATATGATATAAACCCCATCTTTTTATCCTCGATGGCAACAATACAATACATATCGGTCCCTTTCTGTCACTAGGATCGAGCACCGCAAGATTGAACCCAAAGCTAAGCACTTCTCCCATTGCAAGAAAGATCAATCTAGTAGGCCAAACTAAACCAAAAATTCAAGGAGACTTGCAAAGATATCAAATCGTGCATATAAGAATTCAGAGATGAATGAAATATTGTTCATAGATAATCTTGATCATAAACCCACAATTCATCGGATCTCGACAAACACATCGCAAAAAGTATTACATCGAATAGATCTCCAAGAAAATCGAGGAGAACTTTGTATTGAGATCCAAAGAGAGATGAGAAGCCATCTAGCTAATAACTATGGACCCTGAAGGTCTGTGGTAAACTACTCACACATCATCGGAGAGGCTATGATGCTGATGTAGAAGCCCTCCATGATCGAATCCCCCTTCGGCAGATCGTCACAAAAGGTCCCCAGATGGGATCTCACGGGTACAGAAGGTTGCGGTGGTGGAAAAGTGGTTTCATGGATGCCCTGGATGTTTTCAGGGTATAAGAGTATATATAGGCGAAAGAAGTAGGTCGGTGGAGCTACGAAGGGCCCTACAAGTCACGTGGATTGCGTTTGTTCCAAAAAAGATCCGCACGAAGGTTTCATTCCGTTTGATATTCCTTTTCTGCAAAACACTGAAATAGGCAAAAAAAACAACAATTTGCACTAGGCCTTCGCTTAATAGGTTAGTCCCAAAAATAATATAAAAGTGCATATTAAAGCCCATTAAACATCCAAAATAGATAATATAATAGCATGGAACAATCAATAATTATAGATACGTTCGAGACATATCACTCGACTGCTGAGAACATGAGGGAACCGACCCCATGGAGACTGGTAACGGGGGGCATGTCCAAACCGGCCCCAGTCAAACATTATTCCGGAGACCCGTGCGGCTCTGGAATCAGGCAAGCAACCTCCTTTGAAGGAGGGGGGTGCGTCGACTCCATCGACGACCTCTATCAATCCAGAGGCGCCGGACACTCTGGTGGAAGGGCTTTGACGCGCTTACATTGTGGAGGAGCACCATACCCTCATTTGTACGGTGGTTGAGAAGGTTCGGTTTGCCAAAAGTAGGCGGAACGAAGCCTTTACGAGACTATTAACAGGCTTTTTAGGTATGTGAATTTGAGAGATACTTGTGTTAAAGTTTGTGATTCCCATAGCATGCACGTATGGTGAACCATTATGTGATGAAGTCGGAGCATGCTACGGGAATCACAAACTTTAACACAAGTATCTCTCTAATTCACAACTACTCAACTAGCATGACACTAATATCACCATCTTCATATCTAAAAACAATCATCAAGTATCAAACTTCTCATAGTATTCAATGCACTTTATATGAAAGTTTTTATTATACCCATCTTGGATGCCTATCATATTAAGACTAATTTCATAACCAAAGCAAATTACAATGTTGTTCTAAAGGACTCTCAAAATAATATAAGTGAAGCATGAGAGATCAATAATTTCTATAAAATAAAACCACCACCGTGCTCTAAAAAGGTTTAAGTGAAGCACTAGAGCAAAATTTATCTAGCTCAAAAGATATAAGTGAAGCACATAGAGTATTGTAATAAATTCCGATTCATGTGTGTCTCTCCAAAAGGTGTGTACAACAAGGATTGTTGTGGTAAACTAAAAAGCAAAGACTCAAATCATACAAGACGCTCCATGCAAAACACATAGCATGTGGTGAATAAAAATATAGCCTCAAGTAAAGTTACCGATAGACGAAGACGAAAGAGGGGATGCCTTCTGGGGCATCCCCAAGTTTAGGCTTTTGGTTGTCCTTGAATTTTACCTTGGGGTTCCTTGGGAATACCCAAGCTTAGGCTCTTTCCACTCCTTGTTCCAAAATCCATCAAATCATTACCCAAAAACTTGAAAACATCACAACACAAAACTCAACAGAAAATCTCATGAGCTCCGTTAGTGTAAGAAAACAAACCACCACTTTAAGGTACTGTAATGAACTCATTCTTTAATTATATTCGTGTTAAACATACTTATTCCAACTTCTCTATGGTTCATACCCCTCGATACTAGCCATAGATTCATCAAAATAAGCAAACAACACACGAAAAACAGAATCTGTCAAAAATAGATCAGTCTGTAGCAATCCGTAGGTTTCGAATACTTATGTAACTCCAAAACTCTTGAGAAATTAGGACGTCCTAAATTAGGACTTCCTGTTTTTTTCCAGCAAGATCAAATAACAATCATCCAAGAAGATCCTAAAGGCTTTACTTGGCACAAACACTAATTAAAACATAAAAAACACAATCATAACAGAGGATATATGAATTATTTATTACTAAACAGGAACAAAAAGCAAGGAACAAAAATAAAATTGGGTTGCCTCCCAACAAGCGCTATCGTTTAACGCCCCTAGCTAGGCATAAAAACAAGAATATATCTAGGTATTGTCATCTTTGGTATGCAATTCTTCAAATGAACACTTATAACCCTTAGGAGGTTCTTTCTTTTTGCAAATGATCAAACTCCTAGGTAGGAAATCAAGAAATTCATTTGTAGCAAAAGGTTCCTTAATGATATCTAAAAAGTTGGGGTGAACACCTATTGACTTGAGATCTTCATTATAATTACTAGAAGATTCACCCTTATTTTTAGGAACATAGATAAATTTGGCAACTTTGGTAGGTGGGGGATTTGATGTGTTTTTAACGGCACAAAAAGCGGACCCCAAGTTGGTAATAATTTCTTCGAGTTTATCAATTCTAGTGGAATCTTGATCTATCTTTTCATTGACTATGGGTTCCTTTTCCTTAAGATTTTTCAGTGTAACTCCTATCTTAGATCCATATTGAGTAATTTGGTTGTGGATCTTTTTATACAAATTTTCAGTTAACTCTACAATGGCAATTTTATTTTCAATAATATCAAGCCTTTGTATCACATGTTCCAAAGTTAAAATAGTTCAATTGACCAAAAGAGGTGGCGGGCCTAACAAATCTATCATAGCATTATAAAAATCAAAAGTATGGCTTCCTAAAAAATTCCCTCCGGTGATGGTGTCAAGAACATATCTATACCAAGGAGTGATTCCTACGAAAAAATTGCGAAGAAGAACAAAAGTAGATTGCCTTCTAATGGATCTATTTTGAGCATTGCAAATTCTATACCAAGCATCTTTTAAGTTTTCTTCCTCCCTTTGTTTAAAATTAAGAACTTAATTATCGAGAATGTTAACAATGATAGGAGAACATGCCATGATCGTAAATAAACAATCTAACACACGGACACACAAGAGGCAAGCGAACAGAAAAAGGGCGAATAAAACGACAAAGGTGAAGTGGGGGAGAGGAAAACGAGAGGCAAATGGACAATAGTGTAATGCGAGGGATAAGAGTTTGTGATGGGTACTTGGTATGTCTTGACTTGGTGTAGATCTCCCCGGCAACGGCGCCGGAAATCCTTCTTGCTACCTCTTGAGCATGCGTTGGTTTTCCCTTGAAGAGGAAAGGGTGATGCAGCAAAGTAGCGTAAGTATTTCCCTCAGTTTTTGAGAACCAAGGTATCAATCCAGTAGGAAACTACACACAAGTCACCTAGTACCTGCACAAACAAATAAGAACCATGCAACCAATGCAATAAAGGGATTGTCAATCCCTTTCACGACCACTTGCGAAAGTGAGATCTGATAAAGATAATAAGATAAATATTTTTGGTATTTTTGTTGTATAGATTGGAAAGTAAAGATTGCAAAATAAAATAAATAGTAAACTAGAATTATAGATCGGAAACTTATATGATGTAAAGTAGACCCGCGGGCCATAGGTTTCACCAATGGCTTCTCTCAAGATAGCATATATTACGATGGGTGAACAAATTACTGCCGAGAAATTGATAGAAAAGTGCATAGTTATGAGAATATCTAGGCATGATCATAAACATAGACATCACATCCGTATCAAGTAGACCGGAATGATTCTGCATCTACAACTATTACTCCACACATCGACCGCTATCCAGCATGCATCTAGAGTATTAAGTTCATAAGAACAGAGTAACGCATTAGGCAAGATGACATGATGTAGAGGGATAAACTAAAGCAATATGATATAAACCCCATCTTTTTTATCCTAGATGGCAACAATACAATATGTGTCGGGTCCCTTTCAGTCACTGGGATCGAGCACCGCAACATTGAACCCAAAGCTACGCACTTCTCCCATTGCAAGAAAGATCAATCTAGTAGGCCAAACTAAACCAAAAATTCGAAGAGACTTGCAAAAATATCATATCATGCATATAAGAATTCAGAGAAGAATCAAATATTGTTCATAGATAATCTTGATCATAAACCCACAATTCATTGGATCTCGACAAACACACCACAAAAAGTATTACATCGAATAGATATCCAAGGTCATCGAGGAGAACTTTGTATTGAGATCCAAAGAGAGAGAAGAAGCCATCTAGCTAATAACTATGGACCCGAAGGTCTGTGGTAAACTACTGACACATCATCGGAGAGGCTATGGTGTTGACGTAGAAGCCCTCCATGATCGAATCCCCCTCCGGCAGATCGCCGAAAAAGGTCCCCAGATGGGATCTCACGGGTACAGAAGGTTGCGGCGGTGGAAAAGTGGTTTCGTGGCTGCCCTGGATGTTTTCAGGGTATAAGAGTATATATAGGCGAAAGAAGTAGGTCGGTGGAGCCATGTGGGGCCCACGAGGGTGGGGGCGCGCCGCCCTACCTCGTGGCCACCTCGTTGCTTCCTTGACCTCCAGTCCAAGTCACCTAGATTGCGTTTGTTCCAAAAAAGATCCCCGCAAAGGTTTCATTCCGTTTGGATTCCGTTTGATATTCCTTTTCTTCGAAACACTGAAATAGGAAAAAACAGAATTTGCACTGGGCCTTCGGTTAATAGGGTAGTCCCAAAAATAATATAAAAGTGCATATTAAAGCCCATTAAACATCCAAAATAGATAATATAATAGCATGGACAATAAAAATTTATAAATACGTTGGAGACGTATCACTCGGCTGCCGAGAACATGGGGGAACTGACCCCCATGGAGACTGGTAACGGGGGCCATGACCAATCCGTCCCCAGTCGAACATTATTCCGGAGACCCGTACGGCTCCGGAATCAGGTAAGCAACCTCCTTTGAAGGAGGGTGAGCGTCGACTCCACCGACGACCTCTATCAATCCATAGGCGCCGGACACTCTGGTGGAAGGGCTTCTACGCACTTCCATTGTGGAGGAGCACCGTACCCTCATGTGTATGGTGGTTTAGAAGGTTCAGTCTGCCAAAAGTGGGCTGAACGAAGCCTTTACGATCCTATTAACAGGCTTTTAGGTACGTGACATAATATTCTTAGCTGCTTTGCATATGCAAAAATATGCATGTGTATAGATAGTAGCCCCTGAGACTCTGTTCGGCTTTTGAAAAGAAGGGCGGGTCTAATCTCCTATGTTATCCTGATCATATTTGCAAGTAGTGCGACCGAGGTCAAGGCCCTGAAGAGCGCCCTCGCCCAAGCCAACAAGCAAGCGCGGGTGAGCCAAGTGGCCGTTGACAAAGTGGCTACGGATTAAGAGTCCAAGTAGGTCACCGACCGCAAGTATGAGGAGCGGGTGACCGAAGTGGCGCAGGAGCTCCAAGATGCCGCCAGCAAGCGCGAGACTTTGGAGGAGAAGAATAAGGCCCAAGTGGTCGATCTCACCAAGGCTCTTCAGGAGGCCAAGGAGGCGCGTACCAAGTCCTGGGCGGATCGAGAGGAGATCAAGCAAGCCGAACAGATAGTGGCTGGTAAGCCCTTTCTTTTACAAAGTATATTTGGCGGCCGGAGATATGCCTTGCTTAATCGACTATGGAGTTCTCCAGATGACTTTGCGAATCTCCCAGGGAGTGCGGCCGACGCCACATAATTCTTCTGTTCTCAGGAGGGAAACACCACGGAGAAGCTCTTCTGGTCCCAGTACTTGGCGCCAGAAAAGGCCGACGCTGCTGAACAGCCAGATGATGCAGTTGGCGGAGCTGCATAGGATGTCCGGTTTAGCCATGAAGGACATTATAGTCCGGCTATGGCCATCCGGACCCATTCCGAGCAGCTACTTTGGCTTGGTCAAGTGACTCGGCGACACCCTACCCCAAGTTGAAGCTGTGAAGCGCTCGGCGTGCATAGAGGGTGCACGGATGGCCTTTGCCCGTGTCAAGATGCACTGGGCGAAGATGAAGGCCGCCGCCATGGCAGTTGAGGGTCCACCCGAGGGCAAGGACTACCGCAAGCCACAACGATACTTCGAGGACGTCCTAGAGGGTGCCTGTTTAATAGAGGGTCAATGCTCGAAGGATATTATGTTTGTATGAATGTATCCAGGCTGCCCATACTTTGTGTTATGAAACAAGGCCTTTGTAATATACTTGTGCTTTTATCTGAAATATTTTCCTCCTGTGCGGCCATATTTATTTCTGAAAGTTTGCCAGTCGTTGGCTTTAGCCCCCACGTAGATACTACGAGGGTGTTCGGAGTAGCACATTGATACGTCTCCAACGTATATATAATTTTTGATTGCTCCATGCTATATTATCTACTATTTTAGGAAATATTGGGCTTTATTTTCCACTTTTATATTATTTTTGGGACTAATCTATTAACCGGAGGCCCAGCCCAGATTTGCTGTTTTATGCATATTTCAGTGTTTCGAAGAAAAGGAATATCAAACGGAGTTGAAACGGAACGAAATCAACTGGAGAAGTTATTTTTGGAACGAAAGCCACCGGATAGACTTGGACTCTACATCAGGAGATACGAGAGGTGCTCACGAGGGTGGGGGGCGCCCCCCCACCCTAGGGCGCGCCCCCTGCCTCGTGGGGCCCCCGTGGCTCCTCCGACGTACTTCCTGCACCCATATATATCGTCGTACCCTAAAACTTCCAGAACGCACAATAGATCGAGAGTTTCTCCGCCAGAAGCCTCCGTAGCCACCGAAAACCAATCTAGACCCGTTCCGGCACCCTGCCGGAGGGGGCAATCCCTCTCCGGTGGCCATCTTCATCATCCCGGTGCTCTCCATGACAAGGAGGGAGTAGTTCTCCCTCGGGGCTGAGGGTATGTACCAGTAGCTATGTGTTTGATCTCTCTCTCTCATGTTCTTGAGGTGATACGATCTTGATGTATCGCGAGCTTTGCTATTATAGTTGGATCTTATGTTTCTCCCCCCTCTACTCTCTTGTAATGAATTGAGTTTGCCCTTTGAAGTAATCTTATCGGATTGAGTCTTTAAAGATTTGAGAACACTTGACGTATGTCTTGCCATGCGTATCTGTGGTGACAATGGGATACCACGTGATTCACTTGATGTATGTTTTGGTGACCAACTTGCGGGTTCCGCCCATGAACCTATGCATAGGGGTTGGCACACGTTTTCGTCGTGATTCTCCGGTAGGAACTTTGGGGCACTCTTTGAGGTTCTATGTGTTGGTTGAATAGATGAATCTGAGATTGTGTGATGCATATCGTATAATCATACCCACGGCTACTTGAGGTGACATTGGAGTATCTAGGTGACATTAGGGTTTTGGTTGATTTGTGTCTTAAGGTGTTATTCTAGTACGAACTCTAGGGCTGTTTGTGACACTTATAGGAATAGCCGAATGGATTGATTGGAAAGAATAACTTTGAGGTGGTTTCGTACCCTACCATAATCTCTTCGTTCGTTCTCCGCTATTAGTGACTCTTTGTTGCATGTTGAGGGATAGTTATGTGATCCAATATGTTAGTATTGTTGAGAGGACTTACACTAGTGAAAGTATGAACCCTAGGCCTTGTTTCAACACATTGCAATACCGTTTACGCTCACTTTTATCATTAGTTACCTTGCTGTTTTTATATTTTCAGATTACAAAAACTATTATCTACTATCCATATTGCACTTGTATCACCATCTCTTCGCCGAACTAGTGAACCTATACAATTTACCATTGTATTGGGTGTGTTGGGGACACAAGAGACTCTCTGTTATTTGGTTGCAGGGTTGCTTGAGAGAGACCATCTTCATCCTACGCCTCCTACAGATTGATACACCTTAGGTCATCCACTTGAGGGAAATTTGCTACTGTCCTACAAACCTCTGCACTTGGAGGCCTAACAACGTCTACAAGAAGAAGGTTGTGTAGTAGACATCACACATGAGCACACTTGACCCAACGTCTTGGTCCATAAATGAGGTGTCAGTGCAGCGAACCAGGCAATCAGACTATGCAGCTTTATAACTCTCACTTAGCCATAGGAGTTTGACAATGGGACTATAGGCTAGCCCCTAGTGCTTGTTCAGCTATTCGAACTTTGATGCCTTAGGCAGGTGATTGGGTGGAGGCCAGTCCTTCGTATAATACTGCTGCCGTCGTCCATGAGCACCCGCGTGAGATGGAATCCGTCAATGATTGGATCTAGGACCAATGCTGCCGAACCTCCATGATGGATACTGGTCGGATGGTCTCTGCGGTCAAAAGTGATCGGACAGGCCGACCAGCGGTTGAATTTTGGGGCGACTGGCTCTATGGCATAAACATCCTTTAGTGCGCTCTTGTGCTCCTGCACATTCATTGTTTTTACCTCAAGGGGAAATTTCTTTTGCCCCCCTATCTTTGTTGGGAGAGGCTCATCGTCATCCTCGCTAGGCGGCGCTTTCCCCTTATGTTCGGTGTTTAGCTTACCAGCCTGTTTAAAGACCCAAAAATTTCTGTTGGTACGATTGGCAGGCTTGTCCGGGGTGCCATGGATCTGGCAAGGCCGATCGAGTATTCCGTTCAAACTATATGAGCCATCTTTGTTTCCATTGAATGGCTTCTTCCGTTGACCAGGTTTAGAGCCACTGAATACGACGTTGACCATCGTGTCTTCAGTATCTTCATTGTTGCTTTGACGCTTGTGTTTGTTGCGTCGTGGCCTACCGTTGCCATCTCTGGCTTCAGAGGTGCTAGGGTCGTTGGTGCTTTTGCTTCTATGAGCTAGCCATCTATCTTCTCCCGTGCAAAAGTGGGTCATGAGTGCGGTAAGAGCTGCTATGGACTTCAGTTTTTCTTGGCCGAGATGTCGGGCGAGCCACTCGTCACGGATGCTGTTCTTAAAGGCCGCAAGGGCTTTGGCGTCCGGACAATCGACAATTTGGTTCTTTTTAATTAAGAACCTGGTCCAGAGTTTTCGGGCTGACTCTCCGGGTTGCTGGACTATGTGATCGAGGTCATCGATGTTCGGAGGCCGGACATAGGTACCTTGGAAGTTGTCTCTAAAGGCATCTTCCAAATCTTCCCAGCTACCAATAGAGTTCTCTAGGAGGGTATTTAGCAAGTGTCATGCTGGTCCTTTCAGATTTAAGCGGATGTATTTGATGGTGTGGAGATCGTCACCGCGGGCCATGTGGATATGGAGAAGGAAATCTTCAATCCATACCGCGGGATCTGTTGTGCCATCGTATGATTCAATGTTTACGGGTTTAAACCCTTCTAGGAACTGGTGCTGCATTACCTCATTGGTAAAGCATAGGGGGTGTGCGGCGCCTCTATATCAGGCAACGTCACGATGGAGTTCAGATGACATCCGTATGCGGTTTTCGGCCCTTGTGAGGTTATGCCTATCGCGCCAGGCTTGACGGACATCCTCTCGCATTGGAGTGCACCCCCTTGATCCATAGATTGATCTAGCTTGGCCTACTCTATTGCTCAGGTCCTGTCGTAGGTCGTAGGTGTATCCTGGAGCCTCTGTCTCTCTGCCCCTACAGAGAGGTGGTGCGGGTTGGTGTTCGGCATAGGTGGCCGCTTTATCTCGCCCACATGGTGGTCGGTCTGGTTCATCAACGTGGTCATGTTTTGATGGTATTGGCTCGAAGGCCTCGTCGTCGAATTGTGGTAGTAGCCGACGCTTCGAATAACTCTTTGTTGGGCGCTAGAGGCCATATTCTTCGGCAGCTAGGACCTAGGTCCATCTGTCGTTGAGTGTATCATGTTCGGCTTGGAGCCATTGCTACTGCTTTTTTAGGCTTCTTCCAGTGGCGATTAGTTGGTGCTTAAAGCGCTATTGCCCGAGGGGTTCCTCAGGCACAATGAAATCGTTGCTGTCGAGGCTGACCTCATCCTCGGAGAGCGGTGCATAGTTACTATCTTCTGAATCCTCGTTCCCGACCAGATAGTCGGGGTTAACTTGCCCCTCCTCCACATCATCTTGTTCGGATGTGGGCTCGACGGGGGCTTTGGGGTCTTCGGCGTTCTCTGGAGTGTTATTTTCTCCAGTGCCGGTATTACTGTCTTTTTCACGAGGTGATTTTGAGCGGCGTCGCTAGCATCGACGCTTCAGTGGTGCCTCAGTAGGTTTGTCCTCAACCAGATCCTTCCTGCCTTCGTTGTATCCTCTTTGGATGTATCCACCATATACACATCATATGTGGAGGTGGCCGTCCAACGTCTAGTAAACGGCGGGTCTTTGCCTTGTTCGTCTCCGGCATCATCGTCCATGTCGTCAATGTCTTCGGAGGTGTAATCCAGCATGTAGGTTAAGTCCTCGATGGTGGCTATGAAGTGGGTGGTGGGTGGGACGTAAAATTCCCTGCTCTTAGCCCCTAGTCCGGGCTAGGCATAGTTCGGCGGTGATTCCTCTGTAATGGCGAGGGACCGCATTAAGTCTAGAGCCTTGTTGAAGAGCCAAGTTTGGACGGGGAAACGAGAGTCCGCAGGGCTAGCCAGGGCAAAGGCCTCCTGGCCACGCTTGCTTGGCGCGGACTTTGAGAGTTTAGAGCTAGAGTACGGTGGCGAGTCCGGCCTTTCAATGATAGGGGGAACCCAGTCTGATTCTGAGTTTGCCAAGGACACAATCACCTCCGGATCTCTGATAGTGAGCTTTGTAGCAGAGAGTCCGGCGGGCTCCTAACTCCCATCTTCGGACCTGCCAGTTTGCTCCTGATCTAAGGCCAGAGCAGTGGTCGGGGCCACGAACCCTTCGAAGATCAAGTCTCCTCGGAAATCAGCGACATAATTTAGGTTCCCGAAACTGATCTGATGACCAAGGGCGTAGCTGTCAATCTGCTCGAGATGGCCAATTGAGTTGGCACGTAGAGCGAAGCCGCCGAACACAAAAATTTGACCAGGGAGGAAAGTTTCCCCGGAAACGACATCGTTGTTGATGATCGAACGAGCCATCGAACCTTCTATCGACGGCACAAGAGAACTCTCAATGAAAGCACCAATGTCGGTGTCAAAACCGGCCGATCTCGGGTAGGGGGTCCCCAACTGTGAGTCTGAGGATCGAAGGTAACAGGAGGCAAGGGAGACATGATGTTTACCCAGGTTCGGGCCCTCTTAATAGAGGCAAAACCCAATACCCCGCTTGATTGTATTTGATGAGTATAGGGGTTACAATAGTTGATCTACCTCGAGATCGTAATGACTAAACCCTAGATGTCTAGCCTATATGAATTCTGATAGCCTCTACGGACTAAACCCTCCAGTTTATATAGACACCGGAGGGGCCTAGGGTTGTACGAGGTTGGTTTACAAAGATAGGAAAATACACATCCAGACGTTAAGCTTGCCATCCATGCATAAGAGACTCCTACCTGGACATGAGGGAAGGTCTTCTACCTTGTATCTTCACGACCCATTAGTCCGGCCCATATCACATAGCCCAGACACCCGAGGACCCCTTAATCCAAGACTCCCTTAGCAGGCAAGGACTCTTACTGGAGCATGCATGCGATCGTCCATAGCCAGATGGATCAGATCTCCAGCTGGGCGAGGTTGCGGGACAGCATGAAAGCCTCTTTTGAACAGGCTACCGGCGTCACCCGACAACTAAATGAGAGCAATGCAAAGCTCTGGGCCGAGCACGACCTACTGATGGAGAAGATCGTCAGAAGTGCGGAGCAGTAGGAGGAGCCACTGCCTTGTTGAAGAGGACCGACATCATCATCGAGAAACTTTTGGACGAGAATGCCATGCTGCGCATCGAGCACAGAAGGCTGGTGGAGGAATCTGTGGATGCTCTCAAGTAGCATCCTGAGGATAAGAAAGAGCTCATCGCTGCTCGCCGCGGAGACTAGTTCCCGCGGCCTGCAGCAACGCATCAGGAAAGCAGGGATCAGCGAGCCAGATCGTTGTCCTCCTTCCTCTTTTACCCTTGTGTATTTCGGCATTGCCGCATGTGGCTTTTTTTAATTATGTTCCTTTTTGCGGGGATTTTAATTATGCTCCTAAATATTTAAGACAATTATTATCCATTGTCATCGTCCTTATATCCATCATGCTTGCTATAAGTCGTAGTCGATGCTATATAGGTCTGTCGGATCTTACATCAAGATCCATGCAAAACTTTCTTTTCATATTTTCATTTTTCTCTCTTAAATCTCAGTCCAGTGAGACATATAGCCATGCCGTAGAACAGGGGCTCGGGCGCCATTAATGGAGACATTGGGAGGGACGTGCGCGGCGGGTAGAGGTCAAAGGGCTCTCCTCCTGATGAGCACGCGCAGGGGTCTGATCGCATGCCTCCCGTACTCAAATAGCTACCCCGCATGGCACCTCCTAGCCAATAAAAAAAGGGGACGCGTAGCGGCACGTAATTGGTAAGTAGAACGCCCACAGTTTCAATAATACTTGTGTTTCCGATTTGTAACGTGACAACACTTGTTCCAAAATGACTTCGTTGATTGTTAATGTGTGCGCCTTCGCAAACCGGACAGAAAAATTACCACATCATGTTGGTGCCATGTCATGACACCATGCCATGTTTCATGATTTTCATGCGTGTTTTGGATTTATAGGAATTAAAAAACCAAGTGTCTCAATCTTTTCAGCCAAGCCACGACGCCCAGATGTTTGAATTTCATTCCCATTTCTTGCATGGGACCTAGAAAGTCACCCAAGGACACACGTGATTTTTCAACCAACTTTGGTGCACTGGAGCAGGTGCTTGTAGTTAAAATTTGAATTAAGCACATTAAATACCCAAAAACTCAATTAATGTATAAAAAGGCCAAACGAACCTGGAATAATTCCAAAATTTAGCATGATACTTCTATTTTGTCTAGTCTGCATGTGTAAAAAAAATTAAGGCGGGAGAAGGCAGTGTACGTATGTCGTTTCACACACGAAGGTGATACGTTCCCTCTCGGAACCACGAGACTTCTTGAGGGAGGCTCCGGTTTGCAAGAAGCTTACACCAAAGCTTGTCCCAATTCGGCCAGAAAAATTACCGCATCATGTTGGTGCCATGTTATAACACCATGCCAAGTTTCATGATTTCCGCGCATGTTTTGGATTTACTGGGATTAAAAAACCAAGTTTCTCAATCTTTCCGGTCGAGCCACGATGCCCAGATGTTTGAATTTCATTCCCATTTCTTGCATGGGACCTAGTGTGGGATCGAAAGTATGTCTAGAGGGGGGTGGGTGATTAGACTACTTGACCAAATAAAAATATACCCTTTCCCAATTTTAAGTCTTGGTAGATTTTACCAACTTAGCACTAGTCAAGTAAATAACCTACACATGAAAGTCTACGAGTATAGCAGTGGAATGTAAAACATTGCACATGAAGGTAAAGGGAGGAGTTTGAGGGAGTAAACACAATGTAGACACGGAGATTTCTGGCGTGGTTCCGATAGGTGGGGCTATCTTACATCCACGTTGATGGAGACTTCAACCCACAAAGGGTAACAGTGGCGCAAGTCCACGGAGGGATCCACCCACAAAGGGTCCACGAAGAAGCAACCTTGTCTATCCCACCATGGCCAGCCCACGAAGGACTTGCCTCACTGGGGTAGATCTTCACGAAGTAGGCGATCTCCTTGCCCGTACAAACTCCTTGGTTCAACTCCACAATCTTGACGGAGGCTCCCAAGTGACACCTAACCAATCTAGGAGACACCACTCTCCAAAAGGTAATAGACAGTGTGTTGATGATGAACTCCTTGCTCTTGTGCTTCAAATGATAGTATCCCCAACACTCAACTCTCTCTCGTAGGATTGGATTTGGTGGAAAGATGATTTGAGTGGAAAGCAACTTGGGAAGGGCTAGAGATCAAGATTTATGTGTTTGGAATGGAATATCTTGACCTCAACACATGTGTAGGTGGTTCTCTCTCAGAAAATGTATGATGGAAGTGTAGGCATGTTCTGATGGCTCTCTCCACGAATGAAGAGTGGGTGGAGCGGTATATATATCCTCCACACAAAATCTAACCGTTACACACAATTTACCAAACTCGATGGTACCGAATCAGAGAACTCGGTCAGACCGATTTAGTTCATAATGTGAACGTTAGGATTTTCGGTGGGACCGACATGTCAACTCGATGGGACCGATTTTATCAGGGTTAGGGCATAACGTAATCTCGGTGAGACCGATTACACAAACTCAGTGGGACCGATTTTGGTAATAAGCAAACAGAGAGTTGGTCAGGCAAACTCGGTTGGACCGATTCGCTCATTTCGGTTAGACCGAAACATTACGAATGGGAAACAGAGAGTTTGCATTGCGAACTCGGTGGGACCGATCGCTCATCTCGGTTAGACGGAAATGTTACGACGGGAAACAGAGAGTTTTCAATCCCATCTCGGTGAGACCGAGATCCCTATCGGTAAGACCGAAGTGACTAGGGTTTGGTGGCAGTGGCTATGTCAACTAAACTCGATGGAGCCGGATGGAAAGTTTCGGTGGGGCCGAGTTTGACTTTTGGTTTGGGACATATGTGGATGTGAGAAAGTGGTTGAGGATTTTGGAGCATATCACTAAGCATTTTGAGTAAATAACCCATTAAGAAACACCTCATCCCCTTTTAATAGTATTGGCTTTTCCTTTGGACTCAATGTGATCTTGCATCACTAAAAGGTAAAATGTAGAGTCTTGAGCTTGAGCTTGAGCCAATCTTTTGTCCTTAGCATTTTGAGGGGTCCACATTTATAATCCATGCCATGCCAGTCACTGAGCTTTCCTGACATATTTATCTTGAAATAGTATTAACTCAATGAGCTATATTTTGTTAGGAATTACCAAAACCACCCAGGGATAGTTGCACTTTCAATCTCCCCCTTTTTGGTAATTGATGACAACATATAGATGAAAGCTTCGACAAATGATAATAAGATTGAAATACGTTGTCGCTTTGAGAAGTATGTGATAAGCAAGAGCTCCCCCTAAATTTGTGCATTATTTTAAATTTGCTTTTGAATGCAAATGCACAATCGATTAGGATCATGGGTCACTCTTCCATGTCACATACATCTTGGTGGAGCACTCAAAATGATATAACATCATGCACTCATCACCAACCAAAGTGAATGATCATATAGAGATATAAAAGATAGTATCATCGAAGCAAGCATTAAAGTAGCATATGATCAATCACATGTTCACACAAGTATCTCACACAAGGTCATAAAAAGTTCAACCAAAGGCAAAGAAGCAAATCACTCTCTCTCTCTCGAAGCCTATGATCTATACATATTTCCCCCCTTTGGCAGTAAGTTACCAAAAAGTTCAAATATGCATAGTGTTATGCGTCTCTCTGGCTTGGTCTTCAGGAGGTGGTGTAGAGAGAACTCCAAGGACGAAGGCATCCGTTGATGTAGTTGGAGCTGGTGGAGTGGCTGCTGGAGGTGTTACTGAGGCTATGGCTGCTGGTGCTGATGTTGTTGCTCTTGTATCAGGTACATGCACTACAGGAGACCTCTGTCCTCTAGGCACTCGCTGAAATGCATTAGTAGTTGCCTTCCCTCTCTTCTCTTCTGCTTCCTCTTGGAGCTGCTCAGCTGTTGTTTGAATCTCAGTTACCTTCAGATCAAGATCATAAAATTTAGTATCTACAATCCTCTCCAAGCTCTCCTGGTTTTGAGTCAGGGTGGCCAAGCCCTTCTCAATCCTCAGTGTAGACTGGATCAGATATGCAATTTGATCTTGCTTACTCTTCAGGAAAACTTGAGATGCCTCTTCAACACTTGGCATCTTGGCAGCTTTCTGGGCCTTTGCTTTGGCTCTCTTCTCCTGTGCTTGAACTGATGATGGTTCCTCCTCATTCATCACTACAATGTTGTCTTCAAAATCAGGATATAAGGGTAGATGCTCCTTATCCAATAGATATGTTCCTATGCCCATGTTGGAGTTGATGAGCTCCTGAATGTGTGGAGCATACCCACAACTTCTCTTCTGGTCAGTGATAGTCCTCTTGATTGTCTCTACAATCAGACTCATGACCTTGAACTTCTGAGGGACATCAAAAAGCTGTAGCAAGTTGATAGAATGCCCTCTGATCATCTTGTGATCTCCTGAGTTGGGTAGCATTGTGTGCCTAAGGATCCAGTTGATGGTAGGCAGGCCAGACAACAAGACATGTACTGATCCAAGCTTGTGAGTCTCCAAAGCTTTATCTGGGATCTCCTTGTACATGTTTGCCATAGTGTTGTGGTATTTCTTCTTCTTGGCATACACATCCAAGTCATCCTCATGTTCCTCTGGGGCATTTATCAGCTTGGCCCATTCTTCAACAGTGGACTAGTACCTAGTACCTTCTGACATCCAAATGATCCTCCCATCTGGGTAAAAGTGAGTAGTGGAGTAAAACTGCATGATCAGCTCATCATTCCATTTTCTGAGCTTCTGTCCGACAAACTCATCTACTCCATATGCTTTGAAGTTGTTATAAACTCTTGGGAAGTGATCTTCATTCTCCTTGATGAATTCCCAATCAGCCCATCTCATGTCACACACAATGGGCTTCTTGTCAAGCAAAATAGTTTCATAGAGGTCTTGTTGTTCTTTTGTGTGAAACCTGTAGTCAACTGCAATCCTTCTCCTCACAGCATAGGGATCAGACTATCTCCACAATCTCCGTCCAGCATCTTTTTTGATGTGCATTTCTTCAGCTACTGGATGAGTATCATTGTGGTCTGGGATCTTGGGTTTCAACTTTCTCAAAATAAGAGACTCATCATCCTCTTCTTCAGCTTCAGGCACTGGGGCCTTGTTCTTCTCTTCAGCAGGAATACTTCTGGTGTTCCTCTTGGGCTTAGGAGGCTTCTGAGATTGAGCTTTGGGGGCAGCTTTGGGCTTTGATGTTGCAGCCCCTGACTTTATAGCATCACATATAAGCTTCTGAGCTTTCGGTGCTGGAGCATCCTCTTCTTCTTCATCTTCAGAGGGATCTTTCATCATGGAGGGCTTGCTAATGACTCTGGCAATGGTATTCTTGACTCTTTCCTTTCTCTTCTTTCCCTCTCCAGCTTCTTTGGGTTCAAGAGTGAAATCCATTGTTTCTTGAGTAGAGGCTCTTGCCTTAGACGTAGGAATCCTTTTTTGCTAGAGCCTTCCTATTCATCCCTGGCTTAACTGTAGCAGCTGTGCCATACTCCTTTTTCAGCACCTTCTTCCTAGAGCTTACTTCCTCCTCATTAGCCACATAGCCATCATCCTCTGAATCTGAGGTTCTCTTCTTCCTTGTTCTGGTGGCTGCCTTTGGCAAGTTACTTGGAGTGCTCCTGCTGCCATCATCAGAAGTGCTTGAGGGATCTGAACCCTCACTCGGCTGCACATGTTCCTCAGACCTATTCTGACTGTCACTCTGGTCAGACATCTTTGCAAACATACTGATAGCAGACCCTGTGAATAGATGTAGATGAGGTAGAGTGGACGTGCATCACAAAGTGCAGAGGTTTTGCAAAACAGATGACTTAAAAACTTAGTTTTAGTTCTCCACAGAAAGCATTTCAGAGCTACCAATTTGTAAACTCGGTGATACCGAAGCAGCTTTTGGAACCTAAACTAGTGAACTAGGTTAGACCGAGTCACAGTTTGGTGAAACCGAGAGTGCTAGGGTTTCACAAAGAATTTAACTCGGTCACACCGATTTGCAATTTTTGGTCAGACCGAAAATGCATGTGCTATGGCCTAAGCCAAATCAGTGAGACCGATTTCTACAATTCGGTCGGTCCAAGATGAGTTCGGTGGAGACCTAACCCTAAATTTTCAAATCGAATCTAACTTAAAGAATGTTTTCAGTGGATTGAGTGTTTGCATACGTGGTAAGGATCATGGCAAAACAGTGTGCTATGAATCAGAGGTAAATGAATAGCACAAAAGGTCGAACCCATACCCTAGTTTGGTGGGAGTTTGCTACGGCGACAACGGTGGGGCATATTTCCATTGACGACGATGGAGACCAGTGGCGGGAGGTCGCTGGCGGCGAGGAGATGATCCGGAGACCCGAGAAGGCAGAGCAGGACACGCATGGGATGAAGAGTTTTGGAGAAATTTCCAAAATTCAACCCGTGAGTATATATATCCTGACCCGGTCGGTGTGACCGACTGGAACAACTCGGTGGCACCGAGATGCAGAATCACGAGCGGTTACTGCAACTCGGTGTGACCGAAAAGTTCAAATCGGTTGCACCAAGATGGAAAACCTAGATCAACTTAGTGAACTCGGTGTGACCGAAGTGGATCACTCGGTCATACCGAAATGCACAAAGAGGTTTTGGAAGTTTAAGTCTATGACGAATTGGGGACTCCGAGTGCTCCTCACGCAAAGTGGTTCAAATCTGACTTGATCAAACTTTGTGATGTAGCATGAATAGAGTTTGAGACGAGAAAAGCATAGATAGCTAAAGGAGGTTCTTAGGTGTTCTTGTCCATCCATTTGGCAAAAGATAAAAAGCCAAACAATCAAAACAACAAATGGATGTCCTTGAATGAGTAAAATATGCAACCAACATGCTCACACAATAAGATGGCAAATAAAATATGTGACAAAGCATGCACAATCACTCTATAATCTATCAATCAATTTGTGATGACTAGGTCATCTATATATGAGTATATTGATTGAGGAGTCAAATGAGAACATTTGATCATAGGTCATACTCATTGTTTAAGCACAAGTGGGTTTGCCACTTTTACATAGAGCATTGTTGTTTTCACACCATTAGAGTTGCTTTAGCTCAATTGATTATAGTAAAGCTCCCCCTAGATGTGATATCCCCCCTAAGAGGGATGAACTAACCTTGGTTTTTGTCGATGATGACTTCATGTAGGTGTTGAAGATGTTGGTGCCCAATGTTGATGTAGATCATTTGGAGCAATCCATTGGAGGAGTTGCACTTTAAATACCTACACGGGTTAGTCCCACAAGGAACAAACAAGGATATCCATAGACATAGAGTGATGTTCACATAGGATGATGTCTATGAAAGCATTAGGTTACCTTGTCCCTTGTCTTACCAACAAGAGGATTTGTGACTCCTTGAACTAGTGCAAGATGTGGAAGTTTTTTGCACTTGTCCTCGCCAAAATGATATGAGTGAAGTATGTTGGCACAGTCACCCTTAAGATCTCTCTAGTTCTTCTTCTTCAGGATCCACACCATCTTGATGGGAATCCTTGGAGTTGTAGTTGTACTTGATGAAGTAGAACTTGATGTAGTCTTGGGAACCCACTTGACCAAGGGTTTGGGAGCTTCCTCAAATGCATCAATCTCCTCTTGAAGCTTTTCCTTGCCTTTTTGCTTGTGGTCTAGTGGTGGAAGATCATCTTGAGCTTGTGTTCCTTGGAAACAAGTAGGATCATACTTCTCTTGTTGAGGAACAAACTTTGTCTTGGGGTATTGATCTTATTCCCACTCAAATCCATTGGTATTGAACTTTCGTTCAAAACCAACACCTTGATTCTTCCGATGTCTTCCTTGATTGCGTATAAATTCCTCAAATTGCTTACTTCTGACAAGGCTCTTGTAAACACCTTTCTCTATAATTCCCTTCAATAAGCTATTTTCTTGCTCAAGTGTAACTTGGCTAAGAGAATCATTAGTGGAATCAAGGGAACTACTAGAAGCAACATCATTGGATTTAGTCTGATTATTGTTACTACTAGAAGAATAATCTTTCTTACTTTTGTTGCTAGATTTAACTTGAGGCATGTAAGTAGACAAGAGTAAATGCTTGGCAATGTAAGAAGAACTTTTCTTGTGAAGATCATCATTGATCGCTTTTAAGAACTCATGCTCTTGATCAAGGTTGAGATTTTAGAAGCGTAACTTCTCATGAGTCTTTAAAAGCTCTCAATGATTTTCCAAGGTAGTTTCATGTGCTAACTTAAGAGTGGTTAGTTCTTTAGTTAGACGCTCAATATCCTTCTTATCATCGTCATTCGTTTTATCTTGATTAGCATGATTAATAGCAAGTTCATCATAGTTTTCATCACTAGAATCGTCAACAAGTAAATCATCATCACCTAGCAAATCATCTTCATCACTATTGAAATCAACATACTCGAGGTGTGATACCTTTGGGCCTTTAGCCATGAAGCATCTTCCAATTCCTTCATTTGGTGACTCAAATATGTCGTAGGAGTTGGTTTGACACAAGTGCTAGACCAGCAACACCTTCATCTTGAGTATATTCGGAGTCGGAGTGATAACTTCTCTCGGAGTGACTGTCGGAGTCGGAGCCGGATACCCATTCACCAACATGAGCTTGAAGTCTTCGTTTTGTGTAGCTCCTTGATGATTTGTCCTTCCTTTACGAATCCTTGCTTCTCCGTGATGTTCTTCGTTCATAACGGTCATCTCTATTCCTTCTCTCTCTTGTTGGTGATTATTCTCTCCTACTCCTTCTTTTGGGAGAATCTTCTATTCTTTTGTAGGGAGCCATACACTCATTGGAGTAGTGTCCGGGTCTTCCACAATTGTAGCAATTACGTTCACGACTTGAAGATCTTTTGTCATTGTAGGACCTTGACTTGGAACTTCTTTCCTTGCTTCTACTCTTGTAGAACTTGTTGAAATTCTTCACCATTATGCTCAATTCTTCATTGAAGGCTTGTTTCTCACTTGATGATGTGGGAGCATCACATGAGTCTTTGTAAGCACCACTTGACTTTTTGTGGAGCTCTTCCTTATCTTTAAGTGACATCTCATGAGCAACAATTCTTCCAATGACTTCTGTTGGCTTGAGATCTTTGTAATTGGGCATCATTTGGATCAATGTGCACACGGTATCATATTTTCCATCCAAGGCTCTTAGGATCTTCTTGATGATGAATCTATCGGTCATCTCTTCACTTCCTAAGCCGGCAATCTCATTTGTGATGAGAGTAAGCCTAGAGTACATTTCAGCGACACCTTCACCATCCTTCATTTTGAACTTGTCAAGTTAACTTTGAAGCACATCCAATTTGGATTCCTTGACGGAGTCGGTACCTTCGTGCATGTCAATCAAGGTATCCCAAATTTCCTTTGCATTCTCGAGACGGCTGATTTTGTTGAATTCTTCGGGGCACAATCCGTTGAAGAGAATATCACAAGCTTGAGCATTGTATTGCAGCATCTTCAACTCTTCTGCGCTAGCTTCACGGTTCGGTTCTCTCCCATCAAAGAATTCACCTTGTAAGCCAATGCACACAATAGCCCAAACGGCGGGGTTATGTCCAAGAATATGCATTTTCATCTTATGTTCCAACTAGCAAAATTAGTACCATCAATGTAAGGACCTCTATGGTGGTAATTTCCCTCGCTAGACGCCATACTCTCCTAGGTTGTGAAACTAAGGCTATGATCACCAAAAGCTATGGAATCAAGGCAAATGGAGACCAAAGCTCTGATACCACTTGTGGGATCGAAAGTATGTCTAGAGGGGGGGGGGGTGATTAGACTACTTGACCAAATAAAAATCTAGCCTTTGCCCAATTTTAAGTCTTGGCAGATTTTAGCAACTTAGCACTAGCCAAGTAAATAACCTACACATGCAAGTCTAAGAGTATAGCAACGGAATGTAAAACATTGCACATGAAGGTAAAGGGAGGAGTTTGAGGGAGCAAATGTAATGTAGACACGGAGATTTTTGGTGTGGTTCTGATTGGTGGGGCTATCGTACATCCACGTTGATGGAGACTTCAACCCACGAAGGGTAACGGTTCCGCGAGTCGACGGAGGGCTCCACCCACAAAGGGTCTACGAAGAAGCAACCTTGTCTATCCCACCATGGCCATCGCCCACTGAGGGAGTCCTGGATTAGGGGGTGTCCAGATGGCCAGACTATACCTTCAGCCGGACTCCTTGACTATGAAGATACAAGATTGAAGACTTCGTCCCGTGTCCGGAAGGGACTTTCCTTGGCGTGGAAGGCAAGCTTGGCAATACGGATATGCAGATCTCCTACCATTGTAACCGACTTTGCGTAACCCTAACCCTCTCCAGTGTCTATATAAACCGGAGGGTTTTAGTCCGTAGGACAACATACACAACAACAATCATACCATAGGCTAGCTTCTAGGGTTTAGCCTCTCCGATCTCATGGTAGATCTACTCTTGTACTACCCATATCATCAATATTAATCAAGCATGACGTAGGGTTTTACCTCCATCGAGAGGGCCCGAACCTGGGTAAAACTTTGTGTCCCTTGCCTCCTGTTACCATCCGGCCTAGACGCACAGTTCGGGACCCCCTACCCGAGATCCGCTGGTTTTGACACCGACATTGGTACTTTCATTGAGAGTTCCTCTGTGTCGTCGCCATCAGGAAGGATGCCTCGCCCCGTCTTTAAAGACGACACCATTGCTAAGGGAGCTTTGGCTGTCGGCCAAACCCTCCAGCTAGGTGGTTTTCTTATGACCGCCTGTTCGGCTTCTGCGCCGACGATGACGTCTCGAGCCATCAAAAACAATCTTCATGTCAGCTCGGAACTCGCCGAGCAGTTAGATCCAGTGGAGCTCTCCTCCATAAATGAGCTCTTGGATCGCTTCGCCGCCCTGGGAGTCGCTATGGATTACGACCAGATTGGGCCTAAACCCGATCTGAGCGAGATTAACTCTCGCCAAGTCACCCATCACGTGGCCATGGTAGAGGGACAGTGCGGAGACCCTTCATCTATCTTAAGGACTCGCTACGTCCGGATTCCCGATCCCTCCAAGCCGGATACCCGCGGTGGGGAGGATATCACTCAAGACCTGAACTTAGAGTCAGGCGACGGGCTGGATTCATTGGACAACATCTTGGAATCCAAATTTTCGAGTTCGGAAATTCCTCGGCCTCTGAGCCTCAGATGGGGTGAGGCTTCGGATTTAATTCCACCCACCCACCCCAACATAAGCGATCTATCCAAAATCAGGCAAGAACCCGATGAAACAGTACATCATTACTGGGCCAGATTCCTCCTGGTTAAGAATAGGCTAAGGGACTACCGCGAGGAAGACGCAATCTCAATCTTCTGCAATAATTGCACAAACAAGGGAATACTCAACGCCATAAGTCGCCGTGATATTACACGCTTCGCTGACTTGGCGTCCATTGTACGAAAGTACTGTGCGATGGAAAGCGCCTGGAAAACCGAAATAAAATTTTGGGACAATCCGGCCCTGAATACAAACCCAGTCCGAAATAAAAGGGTGCATCATCACCAGACACCCGGGTCAAGCACTAAAAAGCAAAAACCCTCTACAGGGCATGGAACCGTACTGGAAGGATGGCTTAATGGACCCTGTAAAATTCACAGTACAGAGGATGCCACACCAACTCACAGCCTCAGAGCATGTTGGATACTCCGGCAGGTGGCCAAAATTGGCGAAAATCTCCTAATTCCGGAGGCCACAGAAAGCCACCCCAGAGACACCAATATGGTATTAACAGTCTTCGAGACCTTCGCATCAAATAATATGCGAAAAAGGACACTCCGCAGCCTTGCCGAAGTCTACCAAGTAGCAACAATAAATCGATGGAGTGACATGACTATTACCTTTAACGCCAGTGATGAACCTAAATTCCGAACAGCCCGAGCACCAGCCGCATTGGTCCTTAGTCCAATAGTGGATGGCTTTCGTCTTACCAAGGTACTCATGGACGGCGACAGCGGATTGAACCTCATTTATGAGGAAACCCTTCAACAAATGGAAATAGACTGGAACCGCATTGCGCGAAGCAGCACAACCTTTAGAGGAATAATCCCCAGTCGGGAAGCGCGCTGTACAGGAAAAATCACACTAGATGTGGTGTTCGGCACGCCAGATAATTACAGATTCGAAGAAGTCACGTTCCATGTGGCTCCGTTCAACAGTGGTTATCACGCTCTGCTAGGGCGGGTGATACGTCTCCAACGTATCAATAATTTTTGATTGCTCCATGCTACTTTATCTACTGTTTTGGACTATATTGGGCTTTATTTTCCACTTTTATATTATTTTTGGGACTAACCTATTAACCGGAGGCCCAGCCCAGAATTGCTGTTTTTGCCTATTTCAGTATTTCGAGGAAACAGAATATCAAACGGAGTCCAAACGGAATAAAACCTTCGGGAACGTGATCTTCTCACCGAACGTGATCCAGGAGACTTGGACCCTACTCCAAGAAGTTTCTGGGGAGGTCACGAGGGTGGAGGGCACCCCCTGGGCGCGCCCCCTACCTCATGGGCCCCTCGGAGCTCCACCGACGTGCTCCTTCCTCCTATATATACCTACGTACCCCCATTAGACCAGAGATGGAGCCAAAAACCTAATTCCACCGCCGCAACTTCTTGTATCCACGAGATCCCATCTCGGGGCCTGTTCCGGAGCTCCGCCGGAGAGGGCATCCATCACGAAGGGCTTCTACATCAACACCATAGCCCTTCCGATGAAGTGTGAGTAGTTTACTTCAGACCTTCGGGTCCATAGCTAGTAGCTAGATGGCTTCTTCTCTCTTTGTGGATCTCAATACAATGTTCTCCCCCTCTCTCGTGGAGATCTATTCGATGTAATCTTCTTTTTGCGGTGTGTTTGTTGAGACCGATGAATTGTGGGTTTATGATCCAACTTATCTATGAATAATATTTGAATCTTCTCTGAATTCTTTTATGTATGATTGAGTTATCTTTGCAAGTCTCTTCGAATTATCCGTTTGGTTTGGCCAACTAGATTGGTAGTTCTTGCAATGGGAGAAGTGCGTAGCTTTGGGTTCAATCTTGCGGTGTCCTTACTCAGTGTCAGAAAGAGTTGCAAGGCACGTATTGTATTGTTGCCATCAAGGATAACAAGATGGGGTATTTATCATATTGCATGAATTTATTCCTCTACATCATGTCATCTTGCTTAAGGCGTTACTCTGTTTTTAACTTAATACTCTAGATGCATGCTGGATAGCGGTCGATGAGTGGAGTAATAGTAGTAGATGCAGGCAGGAGTCGGTCTACTTGTCACGGACGTGATGCCTATATACATGATCATACCTAGATAACCTCATAACTATGCTCAATTCTATTAATTGCCCAACAGTAATTTGTTCACCCACCGTAGAATATCTATGCTCTTCAGAGAAGCCACTAGTGAAACCTATGGCCCCCGGGTCTATTCTCATCATATCAATCTCCATTACTTTATTTTACTTGTTTTGCTTTTACTTTTCACTTTGCATCTTTATACAAAAATACCAAAAATATTATCTCTATCAGATCTCACTCTCGTAAGTGACCGTGAAGGGATTGACAACCCCTAAGTGTTGGTTGCGAGTTGCTACCGTTTTGTGCAGGTACGAGGGACTTGCGCGTGACCTCCTACTGGATTGATACCTTGGTTCTCAAAAACTGAGGGAAATACTTACGCTACTGTGCTGCATCACCCCCTCCTCTTCAGGGAAAACCAACGCTAGCTCAAGACGTAGCAGCGGGAAGCGTTTACAATCTTCCAAGCAATACCCCATTACGGGTACATGAAGCTCAAGATGCCCGGGCCTAACGGGATCATCACTCTCGCTAGTGATCCGGACATAGCACTCCGCGCCGAAAACAAGACAGTCGCACTGGCCCTCGAGGCACTATCCGAAGCCCTAGCGGCTTAGGAACTGACCGCGCTGCACTCTACGGTGAATAGGGAGGATGTGGTACTAGACAAAAGATCCAAGTCCACCTCCTTTAAACGGGCGGACGAAATAGTCAAATTCCAAGTCCATCCAACGGACCCCAATAAAACAGCTTCCATCGGGGCACAGTTAAACCCTAATGTAGACACCGCACTACGAGAGTTCATACGAGAGAACTGGGACATTTTCGCTTGGCACCCTTCAGACATGCCAGGAATCCCACGCAGGCTGGCCGAGCACAGCTTAAATATCCAAACAGGATTCAAACCTGTCAAACAGGCTCTTCGGCGTTTTTCCGGACCTAAGAGACAGGCCATGCGAGACGAGCTTCAAAGCTATTGGAGGCCAGATTCATCAGAGATATAAAACATCCGGACTGGCTAGCAAACCTGGTGATGGTACCAAAGAAGGACAAATCCTGGCGCCTGTGTGTTGATTTTAAAGACCTTAATAAAGAGTACGGCACATATTCAAATTGGATCATGCATTTCGACGGCTCCAAGATGTTGGCCGGACTAGGGGCTGGCGTCGTTTTGATGTCCCCCACAGGAGACACAGTTCAATACGTACTCCAGATTATGTACACGGACTCCAACAATGCAGCCGAATATGAGGCCCTTTTACATGGTCTCCGGATGGCAGTATCCATGGGCATTCAATGCCTAGAGGTGCACGGGGACTCGAACCTCGCAATATCCCAAATAAATGGAGACTTCGATGCCAAGGATCCAAAAATGGCAGCTTACCGCAACGCCGTCCTAAAAATGTCAGCTCGGTTCGAGGGGCTTGAATTTCACCATATAGCCCGAGAAAATAATCAGGCGGCAGATGTCCTGGCACGCATCGGCGCAAAACGCGATGTAGTCCCCCCAACATCTTCTTGGAAAGGCTGTTCAAGCCATCCGTAGTATGGGAAGGGGAGCCGAACAATAACAGCCCAGACCCAACCGCACTGCCCAACACCGAACATTCTGACACAATCAGAGGCTCTACCAATGAAATAACACCTTCAGCCCACGTAATAATGGCCATCATCGCCCGGTGGACAGAACCATTCCTCGCCTACCTTACTAGGCAGGAACTCCCCGAGGACCAAAATGAGGCACGCTGCATAGTGCGGCGATCCAAAGCCTACAGAGTCCATGAAGGAGAGCTTTATAAGAAAAGCACTACCGGAGTCCTTCAAAGGTGCATCTCCGAAGAGGAGGGGCGGAACCTCCTGGCTGAAATTCATGTCGGACTCGGCGGTCATCACGCTGTAGCTCGGTCCCTTGTAAGCAAGGCCTTCCATACAGGCTTTTATTGGCAGACGCTCAGGACTTGGTCCAACGATGCACCGGTTGCCAGCTTTTTGCAAACCAAAGCCATATGCCACCCACCGCCCTCGAAACTATCCCCATTACTTGGCCCTTCGCGGTCTGGGGGCTTGACATGGCTGGACCCCTTAAAGGCGGAACCCACAAGCAAAAATACTTACTGGTCATGGTGGATAAGTTCACCAAATGGATAGAAGCCAAGCCTGTTAAGACGGCCGAATCCGGACCGGTGATAGACTTTATATCCGGGGTTCTACACCGTTACGGCGTCCCCCACAGCATCATCACTGATAACAGCACGAACTTCACGGCCGACGAGGTAAAACTCTGGTGCAAAAACATGGGCATCAAGCTCGATTATGCTTCCGTCTATCACCCACAAACTAACGGCCAGGTCGAACGTGCAAATGGTCTTATCATGAGCGGCATCAAACCCAGATTAGTGTGGTCCCTCAAGGAATCTAACACGCACTAGGTAGAGGAGCTCGACTCCGTACTCTGGGGGCTGCGAAGCACGCCGAATCGCACCACCGGATACACACCATTCTTTATGGTGTACGGCACAGAGGCAGTTTTGCCTTGCGACATAATTCATGACTCACCTCGAGTGCGCATGTACGAATAAAGAGAAGCCAAGCTCGATTGGCAGGACAGCTTGGACGCATTGGAGGAGGAGCGTGACATGGCAAAAGCCCATTCCGCATTCTATCAACAGCAGGCTCGAAGATACCAAAGCAGAGAAGTACGGGCCAAAAATTACAACGTTGGCGAATTAGTCCTATGACTACCGGACAAGAAAAAGGACAAACTCAAGCCCAAGTGGGAAGGTCCCTTCATAATTGACCAAGTCCTGACTGGTGGAGCGTACCGCCTGCGGGATGCATCGGATAACCGACTCGAGCCGAACCCATGGAACACAGCCCGTCTCCGAAGATTCTACGCCTAGCGCCGGACTCTGTGTTCGTCTCCTTCCTCTGTCCATTTTTATATATTTTCTGTCTTACATTTCTCTTCTTCTCTCTCTCTCTCTTATAGCCTTTAAAGGCTCATAAAGTGACGTGCTATCCGCGCTCATTAAACCTGGGGCTTCTTTAAACAGAAGCTTATTCATATGGGCTTCATGCCCAACACATGTGTCACACTTCCGCATGTACCTTTTATTCACCATTATATGCATCGATATGACTTAAGTTTTGGCCAAGCTGGGTTGCCTGGCTCCTGTGCTTACCCCTACGTTCCCGATTGTTCGGCTAGGTGGTAAAGGGAGCACCTCTGCGATTGTTACTGCCGGGTCAGCCGGACGTGTACCTCAGACTGGGTGAAGCCGAAAGCTAGCGTTCTTAAGGGAATATTCGGTCGGTGAACTAAAGATGATCTTTTTTTTATTTTTATCTATACGCCCCCAGATGTTTTTCCTGTGTTTCTTTTCGCAGCATGGACATGCACCTTAGGGCATGCCTCCCAGGGAAAGGAACCCCTAACGGAACTATTCTCCCTGGAAGATGTTTCTTACTAACCATGTAATATAACATAACTAGTCGGGCACTTGTCTGTTAACGCACTAATGACCCCTACGCCTGGTCTCCATGCATTCCCCGGTTCCTATATAACCGCATGGGAATTCGGACACACTCCGGACCGTCAGGTCCCGAGGCTGAAGTGAAAAGGTCGGCCATGACAAATGATCTACAATCCGGCTAGAAGGCATTATAAATGTCAATTAAATTACATAGTCATTTTGACTGATTGTATTCCTCTTCAATACCATCTAACGGGCTGTCTAATTTATAGTCCTGCTGGGAATACTTTGCGGCCAACTCTACTTGGCCGTATACTAAGCTTACAGGGATCTCCTTCCCATCGGGCCCTACAGGACCGACCTCGGCCATGTGGTTGGGGTCAGCCTTTGCGTATCACGTCTTCACCATGGCCCAGGTCTCCCTAGCGCCTTGACGACAGGCCGATATCTTCCACAATCGGAAGCGCCGCCGTGCTCCCTTTAGCTTCTCCGCAAGCTCTCCAAGACCTTCGGGCATGGAGACGGATGGCCACAGGGCCTGGGCGACGCCTTGCATCGCCTGCCGAACTCGATCGAGCAGTTGCGAGAGCTCGGGAAGAAGGTCACCCGTAGAACCGGGCATCTCCTCTGCAGGACGACCTGTTAGCACACCTACAGACATTGCTCTGTTAGTCGACTTCCCCGCCGAACTTTCTTTCAAAGGGTCGTTCAAGCACTTACTAAATATGCCGCGCCGAAGCCGCTGATTCTTCTTCACAGAGTCTGACAGCTGGGCACAAACATCTTTCAACTCGACGCCCAGCTTGGTATTGGCATCTTGGAGATCGCTCTTCTCCCGTCTCACCTTTGTTGGCACCTTCTCACTAGCCTTTAGCTGGCATAGGAGGTGTTGCCTTTCCAGATTCAATCCGGCGCCATCTGCAATTTCATTTGTCAGATTTGCACCCATGCCGTGCTTCGCAAAATACTTATCTTTCGAAGTGTATATTACCAGAGGGGGTCTCCTTGGGCTCCCCTGCCGCGGCTAGTGCGGCCTCAAGTTGGGCTTTGCACTCTTCCAGCTCCTTGGACAGTAGGGAATTCTTTTCTGTAAGAACCTGCATAACAAATGATCCTTAAATCAGTTATTCTAACTGTTTCAAGTCTCGGGGGCTACTGGTATATATATATAATTACCAAAATTTTCTTACCCATATGTCTTTTACATATTGCTCCGTGGCTCTGGCTAGACCACTTTGAGCGTCACGGAGGTACGCATCTCTCGAGTTGAAGGCATCTAACGCCCCTTGGGAGAAACAAGCGCCGCGAAGAATTGTCCGGCGACGCCTGTGGTTCATGGCACTCTCCACCTCAGAGTTGGTGGCAGACAACCCGTCCACATCCTTCATCGGAGGAGCATCTGGCATGCGCCTTGCGTTCGCCTCCGCCTCCGGACCAGGCTTTGGAGCCTGGCTGGTGGAGGCGCGATTGGCAGCCTCTCCGGATATAGTCTGGCGAGGTCTCTTTGTCCTGAAGAGAGCATGAGTGTCAATGTGCCTCGAAGGTATAACACCTGGGGTAAGGGGGCGCCATACCTTTGCGCTGACGCCTCGGTCCGGACTGCACTTCTTTTTTGCCCACGGGGCCCTGCGGCCCCTCGTTGGCTTGTCGCCGCAGGTTCGGCCTTCCGCTTTAAAACCCTCCCCTGCAAAGTTCGGTTGCAATCAGGAAACTGAAAACACGAGAGGGCGGGCACCTATTCGGGCTACTTGGGCTTCGATCTCAGTTACCTGGGAGGCCGGGATTAGCCCTGGGTAATCGGCCATAATGGCCACGAAGGCATTGTCCTTGCTCAATTGATGGAACACTCCATCAATCAGCTCCACATATATGTCCGGATCCTCTTGAGAGGCCGGGTCGAGGGACCATCCTGGGTCCTCGGGTTGTGGAGGAGGGCTGCTTATTTCCTTAACAGCCCGGCGCAGTTCCTGCATTGAAGTCGTTAGACTGAATATTTAACAATGGGAATACAAAACGGATGGGCAAGTAAATAGGACCACTTACCCAACTTGGGGGATTATGCATAGAGAATCCACCCTGTGGGTTGACGCGGAGAAATTCCTCCTCTTCTCCCTTATACAAAGTGGACAAGATCTTTAGTAGAGCGGCAGCTGAATCCGGCCCCTTACGGCCGTAGCGGGTGGCGTCGTCCTCCCCGTTGAAGTCCCACATGGGGTGGCTTCTATACTGAAGCAGTTGCACCCCCCGCATAATGCATTCGGCCATAACCCCGATCATGGGAATGGGCTAACAATCTTATTCGGCCCATTAGGTAAATGATGTCCCTGTCACTTTCCCTCTGAGGGCTCCGTGGATGCCAGCTTAAGTGCTTCTTTAAGGGAGCACTGTCGAATTCAGGGAGGCCAATCTGGACAGGATCCGGCAGCGGGACTTCTTCTATATAAAACCATTCCGAGGGCCAGTCTTCGGACACCTTCTTTGGGGTTCCGGACAGATATCCGGTCCCGGCGATGCTCCACACTTCGGCTCCGCCCACTTGATACATTGACCCCTCCTTAGAGCGGGGCACAAGGCAGAATAACCTCTTCCATAGCCCGAAATGAGCCTCGATACCCAAAAACAGCTCGCAGAGGGCTACGAAGCCCGCGATATGCAATACGGAGGCAGGCGTGAGATTGTGTAGCTGGAGGCCATAGAACTCCATGAGCCGCCGGAGAAATGGATGGATTGGAAATCCGAGCCCCCTTATTAAATAAGGGACGAGGCACACCCGCTCTTCTTTGGAGGGATTAGGGGCACTCTCCGCTTGCTCTCCGCCATTATAGATGGCAAGGCCGGCTCGAACCGGGACCATATAGGCCGGGGGGAGAAATCCCTTGGTCTGGAGCGTCATTAGCTCGCTATGTGGGATGGAGCATCTCTCCCAATATCCAGGCTGAGGGCTGGAAGGGCGAGAGGAGGAGTCGCGACGGCTGGCCTTGGTGGAATGGACCTTTGTCGGATGCGCTCTGATGAACACTCGCGAAGGGGGGAAGATGTGGTTTGGATCTAAATCCTCGTCCCCTTAAATCGGTCAGCTCATTTACGCGGCTAGGGGTGTGAATGTAAAAAACACTCAGACTTTTCATATTCGTTTGACACATGGGAAGCGGCCATTATTGTGCGTAGAAGCCAAGGAGCGCAACATCTACAAGAAACCGGACTTTATTCAACAGGTACACGGAATTTGGAGGAGAACCCGCCTTGCAGTGCCGAAGACAATATGCACACCGGACTCATCGTACTTGAAGCCTGGTTCGGGGGCTACTGAGGGAGTCCTGGATTAGGGGGTGTCCGGATGGCCGGACTATACCTTCAGCCGGACTCCTGGACTATGAAGATACAAGATTGAAGACTTCGTCCCGTGTCCGGAAGGGACTTTCCTTGGCGTGGAAGGCAAGCTTGGCGATACGGATATGCAGATCTCCTACCATTGTAACCGACTTTGCGTAACCCTAACCCTCTCCGGTGTCTATATAAATCGGAGGGTTTTAGTCCATAGGACAACATACACAACAACAATCATACCATAGGCTAGCTTCTAGGGTTTAGCCTCTCCGATCTTGTGGTAGATCTACTCTTGTACTACCCATATCATCAATATTAATCAAGTAGGACGTAGGGTTTTACCTCCATTGAGAGGGCCCGAACCTGGGTAAAACTTCGTGTCCCTTGCCTCCTGTTACCATCCGGCCTAGACGCACAGTTCGGGACCCCCTACCCGAGATCCGCCGGTTTTAACACCACACCCATGAAGGACTTGCCTCACTAGGGTAGATCTTCACAAAGTAGGCGATATCCTTGCCTGTAGAAACTCCTTGGTTCAACTCCACAATCTTGATGGAGGCTCCCAAGTGACACCTAACCAATCTAGGAGACACCACTCTCCAAAAGGTAATAGCTGGTGTGTTGATGATGAAATCCTTGCTCTTGTGCTTCAAATGATAGTCTCCCCAACACTCAACTCTCTCTCTCATAGGATTAGATTTGGTGGAAAGATGATTTGAGTGGAAAGCAACTTGGGAAAGGCTAGAGATCAAGATTTATGTGTTTGGAATGGAATATCTTGACCTCAACACAAGTGTAGGTGGTTCTCTCTCAGAAAATGTATGATGGAAGTGTAGGCATGTTCGGATGGCTCTCTCCACGAATGAAGAGTGGGTGGAGGGGTATATATAGCCTCCACACAAAATCTAACCGTTACACACAATTTACCAAACTCGGTGGGACCGAATCAGAGAACTCGATCAGACCAATTTAGTTCATAATGTGAACGTTAGGATTTTCGGTGGGACCGACATGTCAACTCGGTGGGACCGATTATATTAGGGTTAGGGCATAATGGGTGAGACCGATTACACAAACTCGGTGGGACCGATTTTGGTAATAAGCAAATAGAGAGTTGGTCTGGCAAACTCGGTGGGACCGATTCGCTCATTCGGTTAGACCGAAACATTACGAAGGGGAAACAGAGAGTTTGCATTGCAAACTCGGTGGGACCGATCGCTCATCTCGGTTAGACCGAAATGTTATGAAGGGAAATAAAGAGTTTGCAATCCCATCTCGGTGAGACCGAGATCCCTATCGATAAGACCGAAGTGACTAGGGTTTGGTGGCAGTGGCTATGTCAACTGAACTCGGTGGCGCCAGATAGAACGTTTCGGTGGGGCGGAATTTGACTTTTGGTTTGGGACATATGTGGATGTGAGAAAGTGGTTGAGGATTTTGGAGCATATCACTAAGCATTCTGAGCAAGTAACCCATTAAGCAACACCTCATCCCCTTTTAATAGTATTGGCTTTTCCTATGGACTCAATGTGATCTTGGATCACTAAAAGGTAAACTGTAGAGTCTTGAGCTTGAGCTTGAGCCAATCTTTTGTACTTAGCATTTTGAGGGGTCCACATTTCTAATCCATGCCATGCCAATCATTGAGCTTTCCTAACATATTTATCTTGAAATAGTATTAGCTCAATTAGCTATATGTTGTTAGGAATTACCAAAACCACCCAGGGATAGTTGCTCTTTCACCTAGAAATTCACCCAAGGACACACATGTGATTTTTCAACCAACTTTGGTGCAGTAGAGCATGTGCTTGGAGTTCAAATTTGAATTATGCACATTAAATTCCCAGAAACTCAATTAATGTATAACAAGGCCAAAAGAACCCGAAATAATTCCAAAATTTAGCATGATACTTCTATTTGGTCTAATATGCCTATGTAAAAAAATTAAGAAGGGAGAAGGTAGTGTATGTATGTCGTTTCACACTCGGAGGTGACACGTTGCCTCTCGGAACCACGAGCCTTCTCGAGGGAAGCTCCGGTTTGCAAGATGCTTACACCAGAGCTTGTCCTAATTCGGCCAAAAAATTTACCGCAGTATGTTGGTGCCATGTCATGACACGATGCCAAGTTTCATGATTTTCAGGCATGTTTTGGATTTACAGGAATTAAAAAACCAAGTTTCTCAATCTTTTCGGCCGAGCCATGACGCCCAGATGTTTGAATTTCATTCCCATTTCTTGCAGACCTAGAAATTCACCAAAGGACACACATGTGTTTTTTCAACCAACTTTGGTGCACTGGAGTATGTGCTTGTAATTCAAATTTGAATTATGCACATTAAATGCCTAGAAACTCAATTAATGTATAAAAAGGCCAAACGAACCCGGAATAATTTCAAAATTTAGCACGATACTTCTATTTGGTATAATCTGCCTGTGTACAAAAATTAAGGCAGGAGAAGGCAGTGTACGTTTGTCGTTTCGCACACGGAGGTGACACGTTCCCTCTCGGAACCACAAGCCTTCTTGAGGGAATCTCCAGTTTGCAAGAAGCTACCAAAGCTTGTCCCAATTCGGCCAAAAAATTACCGCAGCATGTTGGGGCCATGTCATGACACCATGCCAAGCTTCATGATGTTTAGACATGTTTTGGATTTACAGGAATTAAAAAACCAAGTTTCTCAATCTTTTCGGTCGAGCCACGACGCCTAGATGTTTGAATTTCATTCTCATTTCTTGCATTGGACCTATAAATCACCTAGAGACACACATGTGATTTTTCAACCAACTTTGGTGCATTGGAGCATATGCTTGTAGTTCAACTTTGAATTATGCACATTAAATGCGTAGAAAGTCAATTAATGTATAAAAAGGCCAAACGAACCCGGAATAATTCCAAAATGTAGCACGATACTTCTATTTGGTCTAATCTGCCTGTGTAAAAAAATTAAGGCAGGAGAAGGCAGTGTACGTATGTTGTTTCACACATGGAGGTGACACGTTCCCTCTCGGAACCCCGAGCCTTCTTGAGGGAAGCTCCTTTTTGCAAGAAGCTTACACCAAAGCGTGTCCCTAATTCGGCCAAAAAATTTACCGCAACATATTGGTGCCATGTCATGACACCATGCCAAGTTTCATGATTTTCAGGCATGTTTTGGATTTACAGGAATTAAAAACCAAGTTTCTCAATCTTTCCGGCCGAGCCCCGACGCCCAAATGTTTGAATTTCATTCCCATTTCTTGCATGGGACCTATAAATTCACCCAAAGACACACATGTGATTTTTCAAAAAACTTTGGTGCACTGGAGCATGTGCTTCTAGTTCAAATTTGAATTATTCACATTAAATGCCCCAAAACTCAATTAATGCATAAAAATGCCAAACGAACCCGGAATAATTCAAAATTTAAACACGACACTCATGTACTAGTTGCATGTTCACTGTACATAAATGTTCTGGCAATTCAAACACCGTCCTTTCCCTCCGTAACACCATTTTGTCTTTCAGAACATAATGAAAAAATCAGGTATACCACAAATAGTTTACTAGAAAGAATCGTGTGGGATGCGATATAAAATATCTTGGCGCACCGTCTTGTCTGTCTTATGTAGGAAGCTTCGTCGTCTACAGTCCACCGCCCCTGCTTGAACCACACTTGCGCGCTAGTTTCTCACGGCACCGAGTGAAATTTTTTTCCACCGCGGAAGTGTCTATCTCCCCACCCCCTCCCTCCTAGCAAAAGCCACATTTCCACTGTTCCTCCTTACTTTCCAAGTTCAAAACTTCACTGCTGCTTACTGGCAGCTCAGCCTCCTTGCCGGCGACCCTTCTTCTTCTAGCGCCACCACCTCGCCGACTACCCTTCTTCTTGAAGCGCCGCCTCCTCGCCAGCGACCCTTCTTCTTGCAGCGCCGCCACCTCGCCAGCAACCCTTCTTCTTGTTGCGCAGTCTCGTCGATTTGGTCGGGTAATCCACACCCCACCCACACCAGCCCCCTCCTTTCCCGTCCCACATTCCCCGACCGATGGTGCGACACCTTCCACTGAAATCACTGTCCCCCTCCTCCAATTAAGTGCCGCCCACAACCATTTTGCACGCAGTATAATGTGGAGCTCAGTAGCATGCGGCTGCACGCGCGCACGAGGTCGCTATGGCTGCCATGCGTGCCGACCACCAAATCTTGGAGGAGCACCTCATCTTCGAGGACACCATCGACACTGCCACTTTGTTGCTACTTTAAAATACAGTTCGTGCTGTTTTCTCGAGGCCACCACTAGTGCCGTCTAGTGATTTGTCCTCTATAATGTTAATATGCAATCTGATGTTCATTTAACAGTTTGGTCCTCTGAAATTTAATGTTCAGTTAACACTTTTGTAACACCCTGGATGTAATTTACCTTATATGTATCCCAACTCTTGCCATTTCCGGCACTAAGTTATTTTATTTCTCTGTTGTTGGGTTTTTGTCTCCGTGTGTTGTTGTCTTTGTCATGCATCTCATATCATGTCATCATGTGCATTGCATTTGCATACGTGTTCGTCTCATGCATCCGAGCATTTTCCCCGTTGTCTGTTTTGCATTTGGGCGCTCCTATGTCACCCGGTGTCCCATTCTACCTCTTTTCGTGTGTGGGGGTTAAACGTTCTTGGATTGGACCGATACTTGCCAAGCGGCCTTGGTTCACTACCGGTAGACCGCCTGTCAAGTTTCGTGACATTTGGACTTCGTTTGATACTCCAACGGATAACCGAGGGACCGAAGAGGCCTCGTGTGTGTTGCAGCCCAACACCCTTCCAAACTGGCCAAAAACCCCTCCATCGTCTAGAGCGTTCGATCACGATCGCGTGGCCGAAAACCGCACTCCGTTTGGAGCTTCCTAGCTCCCTCTACCTCTATAAATAGGTCTCCCTCTCGAAATTCCGGATCAGATCCACCCCTAACCCTAGTCCAAACCCCCCTCCAGCCACCGGACAATGTCCGTTCTGGCCGGACAGTTCGCCGCCGCCGCCCTTGTCTAGTGAGAACGCGCCACGTCGCCTGGGGGACAGCCCCACTTCGCCGCCGCCGAGCGGGCCCGCCAGGCCCAGCTCTGGCCCTCTCGCCGCCGACCGGGCTAGAGGCCATGGGTCTACTCCACCCGTGCCCGCGCCTCTCCTCCATGTCCGCACCGCCGCCCGCCTTCAGCTCCGGCCGCCGTGCGCCATTGCCGGCCTCGCGAGCTCCAGCGACCACCACCCGCTCCGGCAGCCGCCGCAGCCCTCGCCGCGCCGCCCCGGCTCCCTCGTCGCCAGCGCCGCCTCCTCCCGAAGCTCTGGCCCGGTGACCCCATCTCCGGTGACCTCGGCAAGTCCAGCGCCGCCCCAAAGCTCCGGCGAACAGTGCTCCCTCCGACGATCCTTGATTTCCGTGCAGCCCCGATCTGGATCTCAGATCCAAAAATCTCGGGTTGACTTTTGCCCCGAAACCCTAACCTTTTAGCATTTTTCCGCATGCCATAACTCTGCATCCGTAGCTCCGATTCATGCGTGTAGCATATCAAAATGTTCGTCTCGACGAGTACATCATTTCATATCATTGCATCATTTTCATTTGAGGTCATCTTGATGCCCGAAATGTTGTTGGAAGAGGGCTATGTGAGGAATATGTCAGATCTGTTTCAGCAAATGGCCTTTTGTCATTTTTGCCATGATTTATGTGTACATGCTATGATCCTGAGCTCTACATGTGTTTTGATGAATGCCATGCCAACTTTACAGGGGTGTATGCCATGTATTTTTGTGATATTTGTGCTGACTAGCACAAGCATGCAAAGTAGCGTAATCATTGATGCTGATTTCAGGGACTTAGAATTTCACTAAGTCCTTGTCCTGATTTTGTTGTTATGCCATATGTTCATGTTGTTTCCTAGTGATCCGTGCCTCTTTTGAGGATGATCAGTAAGGATGTTTTGTTAACATTGTGGTGCTCTATCCATCCATGTCTTTGTTTGCAATTATGGAGCACCCTAGCTTGAGTCAATCGAGCTCTACTTTTGCTACAAAATGATCCTGGCAGATTGTTGACATGTTTAGCGATTTTGCCGAGGATGTTGCTATTGATGTGTGCATGCTATGTTGTTGTTCTTGCCAGGTCTAGTTTCTATGCCATGTATTATTGATGGGTGTATTCTTAGTTTGTCATGCCATGCTCTGTAGTGAGTGCATCGAGCTCGTAAACATGCCTACTTGTTAATCTGTTTTGCATGCTCCAATTTTTCGCTAAGTCTGAATCTGTTTATGTTTTTGCTATGTTCACATGCTTGCAATTGTATTTTATGATCCCTTTTGGCTCAAGGTCACTAAGGGACTTTTGTTAAGTGCTTTGAGTAACTTCATGTCATGCCTTTCTTTGCCATGATATGTTCCCGTAGCATGTAGTTTTCATGCTCTAAAGATTGCTTCCTGATGATAAATTCTAGACTTGTGTTAATTTCACTAAGTCTGAAACCTGTTATCATTTGCACTTTTGCCATGCTTGTTTTAACCTGTTAATGGATGAATTAGCCGTAGCTCACTGTTCATCTTTTGTCAAGCATCATGAGTGGATCCCTGCCATGTATTTTGTTGTCATGTTTGAGTGCTGTAGAATGTTGTTCTTGATGCATTTAGATGGCTACTTGCTGATTATCGCAGACCGGTGCCATATTTGTTTCGCTTGCCATTTCCAAACCGTGCATCCGATTCCGGTGATCTTTATATCGATTTCAACCAAAATCAACTCCCCTTTCCAATGGAACTCTTGGATTTCCAAGTTGAGGCCAGGTTCAATCATTGCTTTGCAAATCTTGCATATGCATCACATACCGCATCCCGCATATCATACCATGTTTGCATCATGTTGTTTGAGCATTGCACATGGTTGATTGTGTTCGGTTTTCTTGTTGTTCTTGTTTGGGTAGAGCTAGGAGACGAGTTCGTGAATGATGAGCCCATTGAGTTTGCTTACGAGGATCAAGGCAACTCTGAGTACTTTGCAGGCAAGATGACCATACCCTCGAAATCACTTCTATCTTTGCTTGCTAGATGCTCGCTCTTTTGCTATGCCTATGCTATGATACCTACCACTTGCTTATCATGCCTCCCAAATTGCCATGTCAAACCTCTAACCCACCATGTCCTAGCAAACCGCTGTTTGGCTATGTTACCGCTTTGCTCGGCCCCTCTTATAGCGTTGCTAGTTGCAGGTGAAGATTGGAGATCGTTCCTTGTGTGGAACATTGTTTATTGTTGGAATATCACCATATTATCTTGTTTATCTTAATGCACCTATATACTTGGTAAAGGGTGGAAGGCTCGACCTTATGCCTGGTGTTTTGTTCCACTCTTGCCGCCCTAGTTTCCGTCATATCGGTGTTATGTTCCCGGATTTTGTGTTCCTTACACGGTTGGGTTATAATGGGAACCCCTTGATAGTTCGCCTTGAATAAAACTCCTCCAGCAATGCCCAACCTTGGTTTTACCATTTGCCACCTAGCCTCTTTTTCCCTTGGGTTTCTGGAGCCCGAGGGTCATCTTTATTTAAACCCCCCTGGGCCAGTGCTCCTCTGAGTGTTGGTCCACCTTGTCAGCCGCCGGTGGCCACCAGGGGCAACTCTGGGCTGGCCTACCGGAAGTTTGGACAATCTCAGTGTGCCCTGAGAACGAGATATGTGCAGCTCCGATCGGGATTTGTCGGCACATTCGGGCGGTATTGCTGGACTAGTTTTACCATTGTCGAGGATGTCTTGTAACTGGGATGCCGAGTCTGATCGGAATGTCTCGGGAGTAGGAATATCCTTCGTTGACCGTGAGAGCTTGTGATGGGCTAAGTTGGGACTCCCCTGCAGGGATTTGAACTTTTGAAAGCCGTGCCCGCAGTTATGGGAAGATGGGAATTTGTTAATGTCCGGTTGTAAATAACATGAAACTTAACTTAATTAAAATGCACCAACCGCGTGTGTAACCGTGATGGTCTCTTCTCGGCGGAGTCCGGGAAGTGAACACGGTGTTGGAGTAATGCTTGACGTAGGTTGTTCTAGGATCACTTCTTGATCATAGTTGTTCGACCGTGCTTTTGCCTTCTCTTCTCGCTCTCTTTTGCGAATATGTTAGCCACCATATATGCTAGTCGCTTGCTGCAGCTCCACATCATACCTTACCTTACCTATAAGCTTAAATAGTCTTGATCGCGAGGGTGTGAGATTGCTGAGTCCCCGTGACTCACAGTTTACTTCCAAAACCAGTTGCAGGGACCGATGGTACCGCTCCAGACGATGCGCTTGAGCTCAAGTGGGAGTTCGATGAAGACTCTCGTCGTTACTATGTGTCTTTCCCAGATGATCAGTAGTGGTGCCCAGTTGGGGCGATCGGGGACTTTGTCGCATTTGGGGGTTGATCTTTATTTTGGTATCGTAGTCGGACCATGAGTGTATTGGATGAATGTAATGACTTATTTATGAATTTGTGTGACGTGGAGAGTGTAAGCCAACTATGTATCTTTCCCCTTTATTTATGTACATGGGTTGTTTGCGAAGATTACCTCTCTTGCGACATTGCTTTCAATGCGGTTATGCCTCTAAGTCGTGCTTCGACACGTAGGAGATATAGCCGCATCGAGGGCGTTACAACTTTGGTCTAACAATTGCTACATTCCGTAGTACTGTTCTCAAGCATTCTTTGTTTTGTTAGCTGTCTTATGTTCTAGTACATGTTTCTATTCTGCAATGTCGTGCTTAGTTACCTATTTTGGTTCATTTGGTCTGCTGTCCATTTAACTGTTTGGTTCAGTTCTGCAATTTGATGTTCATTTGCTGTGGGTACAATTTTGTATTGTTATGCATGTGACACCAATCGAATTTGGATGTACTCAATACATATTCTACTGATAGTATGGCAACTCTTAGTTAACCTGATCAAGATCTTACTTATGTGTGTTGTAGGGAAACAATGGGAGACATTATGGTTTACCATCGAGGTTTTCTCAAGCATGGTCCTTTGGCTAATAGAACATTATTGTGCAGTTACAGGAATCATTCTAATATTTAGGTTTCTTACAATTTGGTCTTGCACATGTAGGTCCTGCCGTCAGAGGCTTAGACCCACAGTTTGACCCATTTTGCATATGGGGAAATGAGATGTCCATGAATACCAGTCAAGTTAAGAAACTCAGAAAGATTGTTAGGATGAAGAAACTTGCGATGAATAACAACAAGATCTTTGTTTGCACAATGAAGAAGACATTAGTCAACTATAGGATGGTACTAACTCTTTTACCTTGTTTTTACCCCTTGCGCCATTTCAAAATTTATAACAGCGATTTATGCATATCTTTGTTTCTAGTACTTTTCAAAGCAGTTCACGGATGATTACCTCTCAAACTACATGCATGGTCAAGAGGCGAGGAAGGTATTCATTCAACACCCACAGTACAATATTGAAGTCTTGCTGAAAAGGATGAAGGTTGGGCGGGCAATTATCCATAGCCACTGGCCTAAAGTTGCAAGGACATTCAACATCACTGAAGGCTCAATATTTGCCTTCCGCTTCTGTAGTTTCCCAGATGAGATTCATCTGTCTATTTACCGTGTATGATGCTACTTTCTAAAGGTTTTTGATGCTGCATGTGAAACTTTGTGCTGTTGTGTAATGGCGTAACTGAGTGCCGAAGCTATCTGATGTAATTTGATTATGAAATCCTGGTTGCTGTTATACGGATATGAAATATCTGGTGTGTTTTATAAGAAATATCAATTTGATTAGTACATGGATTATCAATAATAGGATAATTACCCTGCTTATTGGGGTTTTCTATTGCAGACGGTTACTCAGACATCACCGTGGGCGATGAACTCAAAAAACCTGCACGGTTTCTATAAAGTAGGCGTCTTTGTAAGTGCATCTAGTGCCCCCCAGTTGGTTTTGGAGTATTGACGACAAACTTGGTTGAGGGACTAATGTGTTTGTGAGAATTGTAGGATAACACAGGTAGTAGTCCCTCATTGATTCCGTTTACGTACCAGAGATGACCCCTAAAAATGTGTGAAGACATTGAAGACAATGGTGGTCTATGAAGAGTTTCACATTGAAGACTATGACATGAGAAGACATCGTATAAAGACTATGGATTGCGAAGACATAGTTGTTTCATAGTTTCCTTTTCTTCTTTGTTGAGTCATAGGAACCACCGTACTGTTAACTGGGGTCAAAGTGAACAAAGTTAGAGTGACTGAAGTGATGCTCAACCAAATCCTATGTCTTCGAGCGAAGACAATGCGAGCAAACCTTATCCAGAGATGGATAAGTCAGCTTTACTTGTAGCCCAAGTCAAGCTGCTGCGTGTGTTTGAAAGCTGACCATTCGACATGTGTCAGTTCCTTAGTGACCCAGGGTCATTTCGGACAAATCATGTCGGGTTGCCTCCTGGCTATAAATAGCCACCCCTACACCATAAATTGATGGCTGCTTAGAGTTAGTGCATGGATTTTGTCGTTTGAGAGCAACCCACCTCCGAAGCCTTTGAGAGAGAAATCCTTGCGAGGACAAAGCCCTAAACACCCAGAGCCAAAGAGTGTTAGGCATCACTGAAGTCTTTCTGTCTGCGTGATTTGAAGACTTATTACACTTGAGAACTGTGAATCCTCCAGCCGGTTAGGCGTCGCGCTCTAAGCATCCAAGAGTCATTGTGGATCGCCGGTGAACGAAGTCTATGAAGGTTTGGAAGTCTACCTGAAACCCGGAGAAGCCGGAATGACCACCCGAACAACCTCCAATGTGTTGCATGCTTGCCACGTGTACTTCAGGTGTGAACCGCCAGGGGCACCTGCATAATTGCGCTGTGTTGTCCCTTTCCTTATAAATACACATCACATCGTGGTAAAAAATCCTTCTCCCACCTCTCCACCTCGCGCAAACCCTAGTGCCACTGCTAGCTCTCGACGATGCCGGCGATGAAGCGCTTAGCTGCCGCGACCTCACCGACGCTGTCCTCACGCCGGCCGCGGACCTCGTCTCCTCCGCCGCCGCCGGAGGTGTCTTCCGTTGCCAAGTTAGGGCATGACAGATTGAACTGCTCGGCCTCCAACTCCACTCCGTCTAGCAGTTCTTTGTGTGGTAATTAAAACTTACCTTTTTACTGCCTTTTTGATCCGATAGATCCATCCTTCTCCACCAAAAGTGGTTTCTAAACCTACAAAATTGGATCTATCCTATTTTGCATCTCATAACATGCCTAGTTTATTCACTTATGCTTCACTACTAGTTAGATTCCTCACTTGTACCTATTCTTGGATTCGTACAAATCTGGAACCAACTCTCAACAAAGAAGTGAATGTCTTCGCGTCATGAGGTCAATGTCTTCAAACTGATTTATCTTCAAAAGATTCCGAGAATGCATATGACCTCTTCCCCTTCCCTCGCATCTCTAATGCTTTCACAGGTACATGTCCGTGGGAGAACCCCATGGTTCTCATAGTCTGCATTCATCTGTAGAGTTCTTGCAGCGTCACATTCATTCTCCTGAAGCCATTTCCTATCTGACCAGTAGACGGATGCCTTTGCAAGTTCTGAAGCCATTCAGTTTGAACCTCATGGTGACAGAAAAGTCAGTGAGAAAGGGTGGCAGACAGCACTGTGGGGATACAGCCAAGGACCTGCCACCAGATCTCTTTGAACTATACAAGTCAGATCATGAAGAAACCTATGGTGAACGCAAGACTCGAATCCAATGGATTCGCAGATACTAGGCTGAACAATGGTTTCTGTACAGATTTGTGACTACAGAGTATGCGGAGAAGAATGCCATCAAGCAACCATGGGGAGCTATAATATACAAAGGTCTGCAGCCCAAGTCCAAGCCCAAAGCTATTGCTCAAGGCTTCTACCCTTGCATGGTCCGAGGACCTCAGCTTGTAGATGCTGACCCATCTAGTCTGCTATGGTGTCGTGACGACAATCTGTTCAAGCGCAACTTTTAGTTTGCCAAAGAGTCTGCCAAGAAGAAAAAGAAGCAATTTGGCCTAGACTTCAACCCTGGTCCACCTGCTCCACGGGCTGATGGCACACATGAGGCTGAACCCAATGAAATAGGCCCCTTCTACAACCTTGAAGGTCTCATCTCTCACGTTGCTGTCCAAGGGGCTGCTATGGATCACTCAGCTGACGACGCGGATTCTGAAGAAGCGCCAACCCCACCGAAGCAGAAGCAGAAGAAATCAAAGGCTTCAAAGCCCTCTGCAGCACCCAATGTTTCGCATGCGAAGCCTCTGCACCTCCTGAAGCAAGTGTGCAGTCAAAAGATCTCTCTCGCGTCTCCACGAAGCAGGAGAATCCCAAGAAGAAGCCCATGAAGATTTCTGGGAATGAACTGACTCCAGCTGCCGTCCTGAGGAACGAAGATGAAACCATTGATCTATCAAGCGACGAAGACTTTGGTGATGATGCTCTTGAGCTTCTGATAAAGAGCAAGGAGGCGGCAGAGATCTTCAACTATCTGCCCCTCTTTGATGTGGATATTTTGAACAACTTCATTGATGAATGGTTTGACAACCCCAGCATCAACATCGATGACCTTGAGGTTCCAATGGGCATCGGTGTCTCTTTCCACAGTGCAATTGCTAATGAGCTGGCTCTGGCTGAGAAGATCGTTGAACTGAAAAACAAGATTGATCATGAGAAAGCTCAATTCAAGAGGAACATGGCCAATCTCAGTGTGGCTGATGTTCAAAGCTTCAAGAAGATGTTGCATGAGCTCAAGGAACAGTTTCACAAGAAACGTGAAGAAGCTAAAGGATCACGAGAGCGGATGAAACCCTCCGCCAGTAGATGTGTTCAAGTTCACAATGAAGCTGAAAAGCGTAAGGCACTTGGGCGTCCTGGCATCGACCCCAAGTTGGCTGCCAAAAAGAAGAAGCCTGCTGTGGCCCAAGCTGAAGCATCAGGGCAGGAAGCACCTCGCATTGTATTCCCTGCCAGCATGACAGGCTCAAAGCCTAAGGTCCCCACAACTTCTTCAGAACTGAAGAAGACAAGGGAAGCTGAGGCCGAAGCCAAAAAGCGTAAGAACAAGAATGCCACTGATGATGCCCCACAGACCAAGAAGAGGAAGACAAAGTCTTCGAAGAAAGATCAGGCTGCTCCCTCGGAGCCCCTCGTTGTCGAGCCCATCTCAGTTGCTCGTCCTATATCCTCCAACCAAGAATGACAGCTAGTACTTCATGAGCCTGCTTCCAGAGAGGCTCTTGAAGCTAAAGACATTCTAGCTGCTGACCCCATCACAACTGAAGATATTGGTCATCACGACAATGTAGATGATGATGAAGTCCTTCCTCAGATCGAGCGCCAACCCGTATCATCGCCTGTTCTCACGAACAGTGAACTCATCAGCATTGGGCGTCCATTGACAACAATTGCTCAGGATGCATCATGGGCTGATCACCCCCAAGACACACCAAGCCAACACACACCCAGTACTCCCCCTCCTCAAGTTACCACTCTGGTACATGATGATGACAATTACATTGTCAAGACCACCTCATCTCCAAAGGTGTCGCCCGCATTATGCAGGCTTCCCAAAGGCCCTAGGCCAAAGGTCGCCATGCCGAGCGTTCCATAAGGAGAAGTGCAAAACAACTCAGTGGCACGACAAGTGTTTCCTGACGCCACTCCAACTGCAAACGTCTCTGAGTCCGAAGCAGAAGCTGCTGAAGACATTCCGGCTGCATCAGCCGATGACCAACAAGAATCCCGACAAGAAGAAGGGCGAGTTGAGATACCCCCTACCAACCAAGATGTTGTTCTCGAGGAGAACGAGTCAGTGCCCGACCCTCCAGCTACTCAAGTGGAGGTTGAAAACACTGTGGCGGCCACCAAAAACAGTACTGACGCCAATGATGTTGTCATGGCTGAAGCTAATGTGGCGCCTGGAATGAATATGGTGCCAGAAGTAAATGTTGCACCTGAAGCCAATGTGCAGCTTGAAGCCCAAGTCAATGCCTCCGCTCCTGTACCGCCTCCAAGGTCTCACACCATTGAGCAAGCATTCGATCGTGGTCAACTTGTCACCGTCCGCTGACCCATTCTAGTTCCTCTGCCTGCTCCTAGACCGCAGTTTGACTATCATGTGGAGAACAGGCCTCAGGTCCAAAAGCCAAAGCCTAGGCTGCCAAGGTTTCCAGGTACTGCTACTTCTCCAAGATCGTTCAATGTGAATGGCTTCAAAGCACACAACACCTTCTTTGATAGTGCCAAGAACCCATATTCGCAACCAAGAATATCATCAGATCGGTTCTGGAGCTATCAGCAACGCAATTATTATTCTTGTGTCTTATACAATCAAGGGCGCATTTTTCCACATATGCGTCTAGACTGTGAAGCCATTTCTCGCCTGCCCTGCTTGGAAGAAGCCCTATACTGCTTCAGAGATGTTGGCCTTCTGTGGTTTGTCACTGATAAAGAGCATTGGAATGAAGAGCTTCTGCTGTAGTTCTATGCCACTCTTCACATTCGTGGCTACAACAGGGATCCCAAGACTTGGGTCCTTGAGTGGATGATAGGAGATGTGCGCCATGAAGCCAAATCTCAAGATATCATCGAGCTTACTCCCCTGCCCACTCTAGGTGAATACTATGAACCTGGTTGTCAGCTGCACCGGAATGCATTAGAGAGCATATTTCAGAAGCCTGAGCCAAACATGAGTCAAATGCTCAGCATGATGAAGCCACTGCCAAGCAATGCTGAATATCCAACGGAATTCTTTGTTGAAGACCTAGAGTATCTGCCCTGCACTATTTATCATATCATCAGGCGAACTCTATGGCCTGTCAAAGGACATTCTCCTGTAGCAAAGCTTGAAGGAGCAATGAAGACATTGGTTTTCTATATCCTCAATGGCATCAGCTTCAATGCTCAAGATTTCTTCATCAGGCAACTTGCTGCATCTGGCTCTGATCTCTTTGGTCTGAAATTTTATGCTCCATGGGTAATGCGCCTCATCAAGCTTCCATCTTCTGTCAACTACCATCCCTCTGCGCGCAACCATCTCATCTTCTTGCAAGAGGTTGATCTGTCTGTCAAAGCCATCTACCCTGAACCTCACAAGGAGCCTATATATCTTCACAATGCAGATCACCAAAGCTTCACACAACCTATTGAAGGAGTTCTTGCTGCAGATCGTGTTTATCCTCTGGCTGGTAACACTCGTGCACCTCATCGTGCAACCACTGAAGCCACTGAAAGCACTATTGCTCAAAGGCCTCGGAAGCGATCTCGCGCTCTCAATGACCGAGAGCTTCTCGTGGCATTACATCAAAAACAGGATAAGCACCATGACTGGCTCAAGCGTCAGATGCAGAGCCTCTTGGTGGATGTGAATCGCATTCGAAATTTTTCCACCAAGAATGCCTTTGTCACACATGAAACCTATCGGCGGTCGTGGAAGAGTCTGACATCGCTCAGCTCTGAAGATGATCATCAACAGGATGGATTCACAGAGCGATTCAAATTTGATTCCACTCCTCCCAGGAACGCTCTCTTGCATCGGACTCCCTCACTCGAAGACTTTGAGTACTCCTCCTCAGCAGCCACTGTCGATGCTAGAGTCGTCGACGACGAAGATGATGCTACTTCACCAACTACAACTTCGCCGCAAATCGTCACTATCTCAAGCTCTTCTGCACCACCAGACTCCAACGTCGACCCTGCAACTTCACCTGCTCATGGGAGCGAGTAGAAGCTCTATTTCTTCAAATCTTTTTGGTCCTTACTGACAAAAGGGGGAGAAGCATATGAGTTGATAGTCTTCAAGCGTGTCCTTATGGGTGGTTGCTATACTTTTTGCCAAGTGTTTACAAATCTCGCTTTTGATACTTTTGGTTCTTTGAGTTGTAACACTTAAACTTGATGGTCGTCTGCTACCTTTTCTGTTAACTATGTGATGCGACGATAAATTCCGCATGTGCGATGATAAATTCCGCAAGAAGTCATTCCGCAGATGTCCATTTTTCATTATGCATGTCATTATCTTCATTATATCCTTTCATGCATGATGAATTGTCTTCATAAGTTGAAGAGGATCTCCACAAGTAAAACTTGCCATGTGCATTTGAATTCAAACGAAAACTATTTATGTGCACATCTTCAGGGGGAGCTATTTGCTACTTACGAAGACAATCCTTTATCCTTACAATTTCACATATTTTTATCCCCGTTGAAAACTTCAACCAGTTTGTCATCAATCACCAAAAAGGGGGAGATTGTAAGTGCATCTAGTGCCACCCCTAGTTGTTTTGGAGTATTGACGACAAACTTGGTTGAGGGACTAACGTGTTTGTGAGAATTGCAGGATAACACAGGTAGTAGTCCCTCATTGATTCGGTTTACCTACTAGAGATGACCCCTAAAAATGTGTGAAGACATTGAATACAATGGTGGTCTGTGAAGAGTTTCACATTGAAGACTATGACATGAGAAGACATCATATAAAGACTATGGATTGTGAAGACATAGTTGTTTCGTAGTTTCCTTTTCCTCTTTGTCGATTCATAGGAACCACCGTACTGTTAAGTGGGGTCAAAGTGAATAAAGTCAGAGTGACTGAAGTGATGCTCAACCAAATCCTATGTCTTCGAGCGAAGACAATGAGAGCAAACCTTATCCAGAGCTGGATAAGTAAGCTTTACTTGTAGCCCAAGTCAAGCTGCTGCGTGTGTTTGAAATCTGACCGTTGGACACGTGTTAGTTCCTTAGTGACCCAGGGTCATTTCGGACAAATCAGGTCGGGTTGCCTCCTGGCTATAAATAGCCCACCCCTACCCCATAAATTGGTGGCTGCTCAGAGTTAGTGCACAACTTTTGTCGTTCGAGAGCAACCCACCTCCGAAGCCTTTGAGAGAGAAATCCTTGTGAGGACAAAGCCCTAAACACCCAGAGCCAAAGAGTGTTAGGCATCACTGAAGCCTTTCTGTCTGCGTGATCTGAAGACTTATTACACTTGAGGACTGTGAATCCTCCAGCCGGTTAGGCGTCGCGTTCTAAGCATCCAAGAGTCATTGTGGATCGCCGGTGAACGAAGTCTCTGAAGGTTTGGAAGTCTACCTTGAAGACTTACCAGAGTGATTGGGCGAGGACTGTGTGTCCTTAGCTCAAGGGGAATAAGGTGAAGACGTGCTCTTCTGAGTTGTATCTCAGCTTCCCTAACCAGACATACAATTGTCACAGCAACTGGAACTGGTTCAACAAATACCTGTCCTCACCAAGCAACTGGTTCTATCCTTTACCTCTCTTTACATACTGCTTGTCTTCGTGAAGTCATTGCCTTCTTGCATGATATGATTGACTTCACTGTGTGAAGACTGTTGTTGATTGGCTTCATACTATCTTCCATCTTGATCCATACTACCTAGCTGCTGATAGTCTTCGTGCTTTGACTTCATTGCCTACTTGACTATGGCTTGTCTAGTGTAGTCTACCTTCCACTGTATATTAATAGGTTCATTTCTACTAATTTTCTTCAAAGCCCCAGTGCTTTGAAGACTTTCATAAAAATTGCATATTCACCCCCCTCTAGTCGATAACTAGCACTTTCAGTCTTCGATCAACTAACAATCACACACGTCTCCCGAAAGCGAACTATTTGCATTAGGCCACCTTGCACAAACGTTTCCACATAAAGAACTGTGTGTGATATACATACGAACGACAATGATTTTCTGGGATTCACCGTGTGGGATGTACATACGAACGTAAATGATTGGGTGTCGATGCCTCGCCTGATCGGACACGAGCTCATTTGGCCCCAGCCAGTGTCCTATCCCTGGCAGTTTCTGGGTCGTGTGGGAAGGACCCCCCTGTCGCCCACACTCACTTGGCGACGGTTCCAAATGCCATCGCGGAAAGGGGTTAAAAACCGTTTCTATAGCACCTCGCCGTACCAGTGCATACAGTTCACTAGGATGAACTATTTGCGATGAGCCAACACAACAGAAATAGTTCAACTGAACAATATGTGTGCGATACGCGACAAATAGGTCTGTAATCAGAAATGTGTGCGAAGACCAATAATAACATAGTTGATTGATGCTAATAAGCCGTGTGATTTGCTCTGTCTACAGAAGAATAACATGTTTATATATATAACTGAAATAAATATCCAATTACACGTGTGGAGGGAGGAGGGCAGAGCGCTCGGAAGGACGCGAGAGTAGAGCGCGCGCAGCGGGACACGAGCAGAGTGCACCGCGGTCACCTCAGCCGTGAGCAACCACACACATAGAGCAGTTGAGCACACAGGGAATGATCACCTACAAGCCGGCCGGCAGTTGCGTCGCTGCATAGAGAGCGGCCATCTGCTACTACCTTCGTCTTGGTCTATTAGTCCCCTTTATATTCTGTGCCATACTTTGCCCTTAAATTTAACCAACAAAATGTTAATGCATGTTATAAAAATTATATAATTGGAAACTATGTTCAAATATGAATCCAACGATATAATCTTTGGCGACATGCATTCATATTTTATTAGTTAAATCCTACTTATAAACTAGGACGGGGGTATAGTAGGTAATTAAATCGCAACATTTTTTTATTAATTGTATGTGTTCTTTTGTCCTCCTCTTGCACATCTTGTCACCCCGCTGCTGCAGTCGGCTTCGAGCGCAAGCTTGAGTAGCGCGCAGGGGCATTCTTTTAGCCAAACGGTGTTGAGCCTGTTCCCGTGCAACTGCACAGGTTCCCGTGCAAGCTTCCCGTCCGACTCGGTGAAATCGCCGAAAATCCCAATGCTTACCAGCCTACTATATAAACCCTCACAGTCGGCGAGTCTCGCATCGCATTTTCCCCTCCTCCCTGTAGCTTATCTTGTGTGCTTCTCCCACAATCGCCAATGGCGCTGATCAGTCATCGTCGCTCAGTCACTCCGCCGTCATCAAAGGACAGCTTCAGCTGGGAGGTGATAACCCACAAGTATAGGGGATCGCAATAGTTTTCGAGGCTAGAGTACTCAACCCAAATTTATTGATTTGACACAAGGGGAGCCAAAGAATATTCTCAAGTATTAGCTGTTGAGTTGTCAATTCAACCACACCTGGAAACTTAATATTTGCAGCAAAGTATTTAGTAGCAAAGTAATATGATAGTAGCGGTAACGGTAGCAAAAGTAACAGTATTGGTTTTATAGTGATTGTAACAGTAGCAACAGAAAAGTAAATAAGCGAAGAACAATATGTGAAAAGCTCGTAGGCAATGGATCAGTGATGGATAATTATGTCGGATGCGATTCCTCATGCAATAGTTATAACATAGGGTGACACAGAACTAGCTCCACTTCATCCATGTAACGTTGGCATGTATTCCGAATATAGTCATACATGCTTATGGAGAAGAACTTGCATGCCATCTTTTGTCCAACCCTCCCATGGCAGCGGGGTCCTATTGGAAACTAAGGGATATTAAGGCCTCCTTTTAATAGAGTACCGGACCAATGCATTAACACTTAGTGAATACATGAACTCCGCAAACTAGGGTCATCACCGGTAAGTATCCTGATTATTGTCACTTCGGGGTTAACGGATCATAACACATAATAGGTGACTATAGACTTGCAAGATAGGATCAAGAACTCACATATATTCATGAAAACATAATATGTTCATATCTGAAATCATGGCACTCAGGCCCTAGTGACAAGCATTAAGCATAGCAAAGTCATAGCAACATCAATCTCAGAACATAATAAACCCTAACAAAACTAACTCAATTACATGATAAATCTCATCCAACCCATCACCGTCCAGCAAGCCTATGATGGAATTACTCGCGCACGGCGATGAGCATCATGAAATTGGTGATGGAGGAAGGTTGATGATGACGATGTCGACGGATTCCCCTCTCCGGAGCCCCGAACAGACTCCAGATTAGCCCTCCTGAGAGAGATTAGGGCTTGGCGGCGGCTCCGTGTCGTAAAATGCGATGAATCCTTCTCCCTGATTGTTTTCTCCCCGAACTTGAATATATGGAGTTGGAGTTGAGGTCGGTGGAGCACCAGGGGCCCACGAGGCAGGGGGCGCGCCAAGGGGGTAGGCGCGCCCACACCCTCATGGACAGGGTGTGGGGCCCCTAGCCTTGATTCTTTCGCCAGTATTTTTTATATATTCCAAAAATATTCTCTGTTGATTTTCTGGTCATTCCAAGAACTTTTATTTCTGCACAAAAATAACACCATGGCAATTCTGCTGAAAACAATGTAAGTCTGGGTTAGTTCCATTCAAATCATGCAAGTTAGAGTCCAAAACAAGGGCAAATGTGTTTGGAAAAGTAGATACGCTGGAGACATATCAACTCCCCCAAGCTTAAACCTTTGCTTGTCATCAAGCAATTCAGTTGACAAACTGAAAGTGATAAAGAAAAACTTTGACAAACTCTGTTTGCTCTTGTTGTTGTAAATATGTAAAGCCAACATTCAAGTTTTCAGCAAAGATTATGAACTAACCTTATTCACAATAACATTTAGGTCTCATGTTTACTCATATCAATGGCATAATCAACTAGCGAGCAATAATAATAAATCTCGGGTGACAACACTTTCTCGAAACAATCATAATATGATATAACAAGATGGAATCTCGCTAGCCGTTTCTGAGATCGCGAAACATAAATACAGAGCACCTCTGAAGATCAAGGGCTGGCTGGGAATTGTAATTCATGGTAAAAGAGATCCATTCACAGTCATACTCAATGTAAACTAGTAACAATACATGCAAATGACAGCGGTGCTCTCCAACTGGTGCTTTTTAATAAGAGGATGATGACTCAACATAAAAGTAAATGGATAGGCCCTTCGCAGAGGGAAGCAGGGATATGTAGAGGTGCCAGAGCTCGGTTTCGAAATAGAGATGAATAATATTTTGAGCGTTCTACTTTCATTGTCAACATAACAACCGAGTGATCTCGATATCTACCATGCTACACACATTATAGGCGGTTCCCAAGCAGAGTGGTAAAGTTTATACTCCCCCACCACCAACAAGCATCAATCCACGGCTTGCCCGAAAAAACAGGTGCCTCCAACTAACAACAATCCTGGGGGAGTTTTGTTTGCAATTATTTTGATTTGATTTGAGCATGGGACTGGGCATCCCGGTGACTAGCCATTTTCTTGTGAGTGAGGATTGGAGTCCACTCCTCTTGAGAATAACTCGCCTAGCATGGAAGATATAGACAGCCCTAGTTGATACGTGAGCATACAAAACAGAATTTCATTTGTAGGTTTAGAGTTTGGTACATACAAATTTACTTGGAACGGTAGGTAGATACCGCATATAGGAAGGTATGGTGGACTCATATGGAATAACTTTGGGGTTTATGGAATTGGATGCACAAGCAGTATTCCCGCTTAGTACAAGTGAAGGCTAGAAAGAGACTGGGAAGCGACCAGCTAGAGAGCGACAATAGTCATGAACATGCATTAAAATTAATCAACACTGAATGCAAGCATGTGTAGGATATAATTCACCATGAACCTAAATATCGTGGAGGCTATGTTGATTTTGTTTCAACTACATGCGTGAACATGTGCCAAGTCAAGCCACTCGAATCGTTCAAAGGAGGATACCACCCTATGATACCACATCACAACCATTTTAATAGCATGTTGGCACGCAAGATAAACCATTATAAACTCCTAGCTACTTAAGCATGGCATGAGCAACTATAATCTTGTTATATCAACAATAATGCATAAGAGAGCCACTCAACATTTTCATCAAGGTCTTCTCCTCTTGACCCCCAAAGAAAAAGAAAAGAAACAAAACTATTCACACGGGAAAGCTCCCAAGAAGCAAAAGAAGAACGAGAAATATTTTGGGTTTTCTTTTTAATTACTACTACTACAGGCATGGAAAGTAAACTAGCTAAAAGCTACAACTATTTTTTTGTTTTTCTTAAGGTTTTTCAAACACACAAGAAGAAAGCTTAAAAAGAAAATAAACTAGCATGGATGATACAATGAAAAAGTATGAGCACCGACAACTGGCATGAGTGTGTGAACATCAATGTAATGTCAGTGAGAAATACGTACTCCCCAAGCTTTGGCTTTTGGCCTAAGTTGGTCTATGCCCACGGATCAAAGCTGCCCTCTCCGGTTGTCGGGGGTTGGGTGCGACATATGCCAATGGATGGCTTATCATGGTGGGAGCGAGTAGAACGTCACCGGTGCCTGGAAACGGGATGAGGCGTAGACATGAACGCCGATGTACTTTACCCAGGTTCGGGGCTCTCCTAGGAGATAACACCCCTAGTCCTGCTCTGCGGGGTCTCCACATGATCACTAAGGCAAAGTGAATACGAGGGCGCTCCTCGAGCTGTATGCTGAAGGTAGGATAAGGCAGGGCTAGCTCGCTCCTCCCTCTATGATCTGGTCTAGTTCTAATGGGTCGAAACCCTTCACATGGGTGCCCTGGGGGGTTTATATAGGCCTACCCCCCAGAGGTACAATGGTAACCTGACTGGGTGCAGGGCCCGGCCGTCAGTCTCTTCGCTTGCCGGCCTTTCGCCGACTGCTGGGGCCCGCCGACTGGTGGGCCTCGCTGACTGGTCTGGTACGGAGCCGACAGGCCATACCCGCCGCTTGTGGGTCTTGCCGGCTGCTGATTACTGTAGCTGTGCTTCTAATGACGCATGCTTGGTCATCGGGTCGTGGCTACAGCCCCGCCGTCTGGCGGGTGATCACTGTAGCCACTCCCTGTCTCATCTGGTTAATGGCGCGGGGAACCGGTGGGAGGGGCAGGCCGACTCCCGGGGCCGGCTCCCTACGTGTCTGACTGGTGGCGCTCTTGTCGTCTTCTGGACTCTCGTTGACCGGTAGGGCCCGTCGTCCGTGGACCGTACCAACAGATCATCGTGGGCACAAGACTCCGCCCACTGTTGCTGATGTCAGGGATGGCATGGCAACAGTGCCGCGCCAGACGAAGATCTCCGTTGGTACAACGCATTGTGGCCTAGCCATCTCCTAGAAAAGGGGAGGGAGTGGGCTTCAATGTTGCCACTCCCCGTCCCATCCCCCCTGATGAGGGCATGCGCTTTGTTGGTGTCGTGGGCCGACTCCCCGTGGCGAGCTTCTCTGGAAGCCGCCAGGCGGGAGTCGGCCGGTCTTGACCTCACCTCTAGGACTCCGCTACATGCGGGCAGCCGACTGTTCCTTCAACCGTCCTCCAGAAGGCGGCTCTTCATCTCGCGTCTCAAGGGGCACAGTCAGCCCTGATGTCTTGAAAGGTTTTGGGACTCGGGTTAGCCTACCTGTGGTCCATTACTCCGACAGTAGTCCCCGAAGCTGATGAGGCGCCGCGGACAATCAGCCGAGGAGCCTCAGCAATTTCTTTCTCCGAGTGCTTGAGGTGGAAACCTCGTTCGATTTCTGCCGGGCCGATTGGCAGGAGTCGGACTCTCCTAATTTGACTCGTCCAAAATTTTTGAACACCTCGGCGGGATCCCAGTGGCGTACTAGCTAAGCTTCCAGGCCGCCGCCCGTTTTGGGCCCGTCACGTGGCAACGAGCGGCCGGGCCAGTATGCTCTCCCACATGCGCGATGGGACATGCCTACAGGTGGGGCCCGCCACTACCACGCCTCGGCGCGCGAGTGGATCCGTTGCGGCCGGGGTGGACTGTTGAGGTTCCCACGGAGTTACTGCGCGCAGTAACTTTGCGCGATAAACGTGGGGGTGCAGGGTAGTGGGCGCAGTAGATCCCACAACTGCCCCCTCGGCTTCGCAGCCCATGAGTCTATAAGTAGGGGGAAGAGGGGGAGCGGCAGAGCACGCGCGCCCGGCCTACTCATACTTCTTCTTCTTTTCCCTCTCGCCGCTGCGCCTCAAGCTACGTCGAGCACTGCGGTGGTCCGCTCACAATGAGCTCTTCCTCCGCCATCACGCCCCCTAAGGCGCACTCCGGCACCTGGGACGGTTCGGAGGTCCATGACGATCACGTTGATTTCCTCCACAAGACGCGTCAGCTGCCCGGCGAGGACCTCGTGTGGGTCCGTCTCGCGCGGAGGGGGGAAATCTCGCCGGCGCCGTAGGAGGACGAGCGGGTCGTCTTCCGCTCGCACTGCCTACGCGGCCTTGGCTTACCGCGAGCAGCTTCTTCCGCTCTTTTCTTGAATTCTACGGTCTCCAGCCGCACCACCTCACCCCCAGCACAGTGGTGCAGCTGTCCGCCTTCGTCACCTTGTGTGAAGGCTTCCTCGGCGTTCTCCCCACCATCGAGCTCTAGGGGAGTTCTTCTACTACAAGCTCGGCACCCAAGCCGCAGGCGTGCCATCTCAGTGCGGCGCGTTCATTTCCCTCCATCAAGCTGATAAAGTTGGTGAAGATGTGGCAGCGGTCGTACTTTTACGTGAAGAACGTCTCCGCGGAGGGCGATTGGGTCAATCTGCCAGCCTACGTAGCCGGCCCGCCGGCGGGGAGGCAGCCCAACTGGTCGTATCGGGCCAGGACGCTGACGCCCGCAGGAGCCGGCGCCGTCGCGCGACTCCGAGTCCTGACGCAGTCGGAGGGCCTGACCAGGCCAGATTTGCTGGCCGCCTTTGTGGCGCATCGAGTGCTCCCACTCCATGGTCGCCCCCACATGATTTGCCAGATGAGCGATCATCGGGACCCGAGTCGGATGTGCACCAAGGAAATGCCTCACGAGGAGGTAGCCTATATGGTGAATTATCTTGCAAGCTGCGACCTCAAAGAAGAGTGGTAGTTCGGCAAGGAGCCGTATTCACGTGCCGCCCTTCCGCATCTGGTGAGTCGTTTCTTTTTCTGTTTTTCTTTGACTCTCCCGACTTCTTCATTGTCGAGTCCGTCTTGTCTGATCTGACCAGTCGGCTTTGGTCAGAACCCCCTCCTCCAGCCAACAGCTGGCACCATGGGGCCGGACCACGAATTTCTCCCCGACTGGGCGGAGAGAGACGTTGATGACCCTGACTTGGGGGCGGCAGCCCTGGAGGACGACACCGAGGGAGGAGGCGGCGCAGTGGGTGGCCCGAGACTTGGGGCCAGTCTCGAGGACTGGCCTGACGATGACGAGGAGGTCGCCCCGCGCCACTAGCCAGGAGCCGGCCAGCCGGGCGTGAGCTTGTCTGCCGCGCCGGGCGCCCAAGGTGGCGCTAAGAAGCGCAGGTTCGGGACGAGCCTGTTCGGCAGCCGGCCAAAGAAGCCCAAGGGCTCAGCTGCGGCGACCAAGCGGGACGAAGCGGCCGTAAAGGCTAACCGCTTCCGCAAGGTGGTGAAGACGCCGCAGCTGGTTTCTGCGTGAGTGCTACCTTCCTTTGCACCTTCCCTTTTTCTTCGTTCACTCCGTATGAAATTCCTTTGCTTTACATTCTTGACTTTATGGCCCCGCTCTCTCTCAAGAAGTCGGCCGCCGGCTCCGTCATGAAGTCAGCGGAGACCTCCTCCACTACCCGGCGGATTGATCCGGCCATCGACCTCCGGGAGGCGACGGAGCAGAACGCGCGGGAGGCGCGCGAGGAGTGGGAAGCCGCCCGCCTGAAGAAGGCGGAAGCCGACAAGGCGGAGGCCGCCGCCCTGAAAAAACTGGCGGAAGCCGAGGCAGCCGATGCGGAGAAGAAGCATGCTGAAGAAGCCGCACACCGCCAGTCGGCGGTGTTCGTCGTCCCTCTGAACTCTGTGCCGCCACCACCGGAGTTCACGGTGCCGACTGGGGAAGTCAGCGACGAAAACCCGATCATGGAGAGGGACGGCGACGACATCGCCACGCCGGACGTGATCGTGCCGCCACCACCGCCATCCGGGAGCGCGCCAGGCGGGCAGCTGGCAGACCCGCCGGTGCCGCCAACTGAAGACGTGGTGGCGACGGGCCTGGCTCTTGAGGTTGACACGCCGACGCGCCGTCGTCTCACGAAGGCGGCCTCGTCGCCGCGCCCTCTGGAGACCGGTGCCACGAGCTCCACGATCCCGGACACCAAGGCGACGAGCGCCGCGCCCACTGGGTGGGTGCGGGGAGGCGGGACGGGCCTGTTGAACCAGGCGCTTTTGGACGTCCAAGCCAAGCTCCGAGCCAAGGGCGATGCCATCAAGGAATGCACCAAGGCGTATCAGGCGTCACGAGCAGCCATCCAGGTACGTGTCCTTCCTTCTTTGTTTCCGTTTCTTGTTCTTCTTTGTGGGGGCACGCCAATGCACCCACTGGGTGTAGTCCCCGAGTTTTGGGCCGGCTGCTGAGCAGGCGGCTCAGAACTCTAATCGGCGAGTTCCAAGTACCAACACTTGTCTGAATTTTGTCATAGGATTACCACAACCTTCGCGTGACCACCTTCAACGCCAACGTCGACGAGCTGGCCAAACGGACCGCCGACTTGTCGGAAAGCCGGGGTGAGTCCTCTTCCTTCTCTGCGGGGGCGCGCTGGCGCACCCGCGGGCTGTAGTCCCCGAGATTTGGGCCGACTGCTGAGCAGTCAGGCCGGATCTCCCCGGTGACTATTCTTCTTTAGTTGATGATTCCTTTCTTCGCGGGGGCACGCTGGCGCACCCGCGGGCTGTAGTCCCCAAGATTCGGGCCGACTGCTGAGCAGTCGGGATGGATCTCCCCAGTGACCTTTCTTCCTTGTTGATGACTAACACCTTTTTTCTTCTTCTTCTGCAGAAGCCAACGCCACCCTGCAGCAGCAGCTGGGCAAGGCCAACACTGTGCTGCGTGTCAAGGAGGAGGAGTGACACCAGCTGGCTGAGGAGCGCGACCGGCTGGCTACGCAGCTGGCGGAGCAGAAGGAGCTGCTCAAGAAGGCCCAGAAAGAGGCAGGGGACAAGGAGACCGCCCTCCTTGCCGAATTCACGTCTGAGCGCTCCTCCTGTACCAACAAGGAGGCGATATTGTCCTCCGGCTTCCTTGAGATCGAGGATCTTGTCGACGGTGAGCCTCTCCTCCCTTTTCTTCTTTGAGCTGCCGGCTATTGGTCGAGCCGGCTTCTAATCTTCTAATTTTGGCTCTTTGCCTTCCTGTCCTGGCAGACTTCTTCCCTGGCCACTCGTACGCCGCCAACCAAGCCATCGAGGCTGGTCGTGAAGGGCGGAGGGCGGACGGCGCACAGATCGCCGCCAACCCCCCCCCCCCACCCCGAACTCTTGGCGAGCAGATCCTGAGCATCGAGGCCCACCTTCGGCCGGCCCACCGGATGCTGCGCCGGCTTCAACGTGTTGGCGCCCAGGCGATTGCTGCACTGTGGCTGGATATGCAGGCACCACGCCCCCCAGTCGGACTGCCGACTGGCTCGAGGTAGCGGCTGGCCGGCTTGAGGTCTGGAAGGGCTCTTCGGCCCAGGCTGGAGCGCACCGGGCCTTAGAGTTTATCAAGGCGTGGTATCCTTGGCTGAGTCTAGCCCAGCTAGCCACGTTCCGGCTAGAAGCTCAGGCGGAGTTGGCGGTCATGGAAGACGATCTCGTCAAGCGCACAACATCGATCACCGAATACACCGACACCAGTGTCTTCGTCCCAAAGCAGGCTGAGAACGGCGAGGAGGCGCCACTGTAGTGGTTCGAGCTGTACCCGGACGACGGCGAGGACTCGGCGGAGGTGATTGACTACAGTGACGAGGAAGAAGGCGAGGCGGAGGAAGGAGACGAGGAGGAGGCGCCAGAGGACGGAGCAGACGGCCAGCCCCAGCTCGACCGCGCCTCTAGCAACGAGTTGTGCCCAACTGAGCCGGTTGTTGCCAGAGGCGACCAAGCGGAGACCAACCAGCCAACCGCTCCGGCAACTGGCACCGCCGACCCTCTGGTCCTCCGAACCCATCCATAGTTTCCTAGGCTGCCACTTCATCTTTGCTTTTATCTGCTTAATGGTCTCGATGAACTTGTTAATTTGCACAATTCCACCCACTTGGTGTATCTTGTACTTCTGTTTTGATGATTCGGCCAAGGGCCTTTTCTATGTAAATATTTCTCTGTGTTCTATCTCTTCTTGCCTATTGCTCTTTGGCTTTTTCCTTTGCCGCCTTCCCTTGGTTGCCGTCTTGCCAGTCGAACAGCCGCTCTATGGACTGTTGCTGGATTAAGTACTTAGCTTCTTTGGGAAGGCAAGTACTTAGCCATTTAGAGTTTTTTAGTAAGTTAATTAGAAAAACAGCGAGCCGGCTGCTGAAGAGTCAGTTGTAAAAGGCTGGAAGCCGGCTTAAACTATGTACATGCTTTGAGTCCTTAGCCAATTTTCATGTGGACACCCATTCTACCTTACTCCTGCCCACCAGACAGCCGCTCTGCGAGCTGCGGCTTCTAACAGGAGACCGCTTAAGTGCCACACACTACTTGTCCAGCTGCAGGAAGTCATTTCATAGTATAAGGCGGCAGGTCCCTGGGCCGACTAGTAGAACCCGGTGCCAAACAGCATAACAAAGAATAACATACTCATAGGCATAATTCTTATCATATAGATAAAAGAGGGCAGTCCCTGAGCTATTCTTGGGGGGCCCGAGGTCTTCGTACTTTAATACAAAAGGTAGCATGGTACATACTGCATTAACTGTAAAATCTTCGGAGGAGGTTTGCATTCCATGGCCGCTCCGTCTCTTTGCCGGAGTCGTCCCTCTTGCGTGCTCGGGGCTTCTGAGCATTGATCAGGTAGTAGGAGTCGTTTCCCAACACTTTGCTGATGATGAAAGGGCCTTCCCAAGGTGCTGAGAGCTTGTGCTGGCCGGCTGTTCGTTGAATCAGCCGGAGCACAAGGTCTCCTTCTTGGAAAGATCTCGGCTTGACCTTCCGGTTGTAGTATCGGCGCAGGCTCTGCTGGTAGATGCTGGACCGGCTGAGTGCCAACAGCCGGCCCTCTTCCAGTAGATTGACATCGTCTTGACGTGCTTCTTCTGCTTCCTCTTTGATGTACATGGTGATTCGAGGGGAGTCGAATTCTATGTCCGTTGGGATGACGGCTTCGACACCATAGACGAGGAAGAAGGGCATGAAGCTGGTTGACTTGTTTGGAGTTGTGCGCAGGCTCCAGAGGACGACCGACAGCTCGTCGAGCCAACAGCCGGCCGAATGCTCCAGAGGCTCGACCAGTCGAGGCTTGATGCCGGACAGGATGAGGCCGTTAGCTCGGTTGGCAGCCTTTCCACCGACCGCTGGGGCCCGCCGACTGGTGGGCCCGCTGAATGGTCTGGTACGGAGCCGACAGACCGTACCTGTCGCTTGCGGGTCTTGCCAGCTGCTGATTACTGTAGCCGTGCTTCTAATGACGCAGGCTTGGTCATGGGGTCGTGGCTACAGCCCCACCATCTGGCGGGTGATCACTGTAGCCACTCCCTGTCTCGTCTGGTTAATCGCGCGAGGAACCGGTGGGAGGGGCAGGCCGACTCCCGGGGGCCGGCTCCCTATGGGTTCGACTGGTGGCGCTCTTGCCATCTTCTGGATTCTCGCCAACGGTAGGGCCCGTCATCCGTGGACTGTACTGACAAACCGTCATGGGCACATGACTCCTCCCACTATTGCTGATGTCAGGGATGGCATGGCAACAGTGCTGCGCCAGACGGAGATCTCTGTTGGTACAGCGCACTGTGGCCTAGCCATCTCCTGGAAAAGGGGAGGGAGTGGGCTTCACTGTTGCCACTCCCCGTCCCATTACCCCTGATGAGGGCATGGGCTTTGTTGGTGCGGTGGGCCGACTCCCCGTGGCCGGCTTCTCTGGAAGCCTCCAGGCGGGAGTCGGCCGGTCTTGACCTCGCCTCTAGGACTCGGCTGCATGCAGGCAGCCGACTGTTCCTTCAGCCATCCTCCAAAAGGCGGCTCTTCATCTGGCGTCTCGAGGGGCACAGTCAGCCCCGATGTCTTGAAAGGTTTTGGGCCTCGGGTTAGCCTACCGGTGGCCCATTACTCCGACATCGGTGTACTAAGGAGGGTCCTCATGGTGCCACTGGTTAGTGATCTCCTCCGGATCCCACTGATAAACATACTGACGATGAGGGTCAAGTGGTGGCTCCGACTCTGGCTCTGGGCTGATGTCTGTCTCCAGTAGGCATGGATGGCCTCCGGCAGAACATGGTACATGTTGTTCACGCTGGCCGTGGAGGAAGTCGGTGAGGCCTGCATTCTCCGTAGTGCGAGGGTGATTATATTTGGGCTTCTTATTTTCTTCACTTTGCTTATCCTTCGAGCTTCGGCTCAAAGAGCCCCTCAAAAATCTCGTCATCTTATTTTGAAATTTTTAGTAACTCAAAAATAAAATTGAACCAAACTCAACAAGATTGATAGCAACTACTCCTACAAGTGCATAGAGGCCATATCATGCATTAAAACTACTTTTGACCATATAAATTTGACATGCAAGCTCAAGAACAGGGTCACCTAAGCAACAACAATTTGCAATAAATAAAGCACTAGAACAAAAACTAATTGGACCATTGGAGGAGTCACATACCGAAGAGCAATCCCCCAAAGCAGTTTTGTGAATTGAGCTTTGAGCAAGGAGATCGAAAGTGGCAGCAAAATGAGCTAGAACACGGGTTTGAGCTGGTGGATGATTTTTTTTGGAAGAAGACGAAGTGTGTGAGTGCAAGAATAAGTGGAGGGGACCCACGTGGGGTCCACGAGGCATGGGGCGCTCCTAGGGGGTAGGGTGCGCCCTCCACCCTCGTGGGCACATGGTGGGTCCCCCTGGTGTGTTCTCACTGCTAATAATTCTAAAATATTCTAGAAAAAATCATATTAAATTTTCAGGGCATTTGGAGAACTTTTATTTTCGGGGTATTTTTTTATTGCAAGGATAATTCAGAAAACAGACAGAAAATGCTATTTTTGCTTTATTTAATATAAATAACAGAAAGTAAAAGGAGCGTACAGAAGGTTGTGCTTTCTAACTTCATCCATCTCATGCTCATCAAAAGGAATCCACTAACAAGGTTGATCAAGTCTTGTTAACAAACTCATTCCGAATCGCATGAAACCGGAGAAATTTCGAATAACACTAGGTTACCTCAAGGGGGATATGCACATCCCCAACAATAAGAATATCATATTTCTTCTTGACACTATGAAGAGGAAATTCAAAACCTCCAATAATAATTGTTGGAATTTTTCCAATAGAATTGATACTGTGGACTTGAGGTTGTTTCCTCGGAAAGTGTACCGTATGCTCATTACCATTAACATGAAAAGTAACATTGCCTTTGTTGCAATCAATAAGAGCGCCTGCAGTATTCAAAAAGGGTCTACCAAGGATAATCGACATACTATCGTCCTCGGGAATATCAAGAATAACAAAGTCCGTTAAAATAGTGACGTTTGCAACCACAACAGGCACATCCTCACAAATACCGACAGGTATAGCAGTTGATTTATCAGCCATTTTCAAATATATTTCAGTAGGTGTCAACTTATTCAAATAAAGTGTATGATATAAACAAAGAGGCATAACACTAACACCGGCTCCAAGATCACATAAAGCAGTTTTAACATAGTTTCTTTTAATGGAGCATGGTATTGTTGGTACTCCTGGATCTCCTAGTTTCTTTGGTATTCCACCTTTAAAAGTGTAATTAGCAAGCATGGTGGAAATTTTAGCTTCCAGTATCTTTCTTTTATTAGTAACAATATCTTTCATATACTTAGCATAAGGATTCATTTTAACAATATCGGTCAAACGCATACGCAAAAATATAGGTCTAATCATTTCAGCAAAGCGCTCAAAATCCTCATCATCGTTTTTCTTGGATGGTTTAGGAGGAAAAGGCATGGGTTTCTGAACCCATGGTTCTCTTTCCTTACCATGCTTCCTAGCAAAAAAGTCTCTCTTATCATAACGTTGATTCTTTGATTGTCGGTTATCAAGATCAACAACAGGTTCAATCTCTACATCATTATCATCGCTAGGTTGAGCATCAACATGAACATCATCATTGACATTACCACTAGGTTCATGTTCATTACCAGATTGTGTTTCAGTATCAGAAATAGAAATATCATTGGGATTCTCAGGTTTGTCAACAACAGGTTCACTAGAAGCATGCACAGTCCTATCATTTTTATTTTTCTTCTTCTTAGAAGAACTAGGTGCATCAATATTAGTTCTCTGAGAATCTTGCTCAATTATCTTGTGGTGGCCCTCAGGATACAAAGGTTCCTGAGTCATTTTACCCCCTCTAGTCATAACTCTAACAAAATTATCATTTTTCTTATTATTTAATTCATTGAGCAAATAATTCTGAGCCTTAAGTACTTGTTCTACTTGAGTGGTAACCATAGAAGCATGTTTACTAATAAGTTTAAGTTCACATTTAACTCTAGACATATAATCACTCAATTGTTCAATTATATAAGCATTACATTTCAATTGTTTACCAACATAATCATTAAAGTTTTCTTGTTTAACAATAAAATTATCAAACTCATCTAAGCATTGGCTAGCAGACTTATAACGAGGAATATTACCTTCATCAAATCTATAGAGAGAATTTACCTTTACTACCTGTGTCGAGTTATTGAGACCATGAATTTCTTCAATAGGTGGTAAATTCTTAACATCTTCAACTTTAATACCCTTTTCTTTCAGAGATTTCTTTGCCTCTTGCATATTTTCAGGACTAAGAAATAGAATACCCCATTTCTTCGGAGTTGGCTTAGGGGGTGATTCAGGAAGTGTCCAATCATTTTCATTACTCAACATATTATTTAATAGCAATTCAGCTTGATCAACAGTTCTTTCCCTGAAAACACAACCAACACAACTATCCAGGTGGTCTCTAGAAGCATCGGTTAGTCCATTATAAAAGATATCAAGTATTTCATTTTTCTTGAGAGGATGATCAGGCAAACCATTAAGTAATTGGAGAAGCCTCCCCCAAGCTTGTGGGAGACTCTCTTCTTCAATTTGCATAAAATTATATATTTCCCTTAAGACAGCTTGTTTCTTATGAGCGGGGAAATATTTAGCAGAGAAGTAATAAATCATATCCTGGGGACTACGCACACAACCAGGATCAAGAGAATTAAACCATGTATTAGCATCACCCTTTAATGAGAACGGAAACAACTTAAGGATAAAGTAATAGCGAGTTTTCTCATCGTGAGTAAATAGGGTGGCTATATCATTTAATTTAGTAAGATGTGCCACAATAGTTTTAGATTCATAGCCATAAAAGGGATCAGATTCAACCAATGTAATTAACTCAGGATCGACAGAGAAATCATAATCCTAATCGTAAATAAAGATAGGTGAAGTAGAAAAAGCAGGGTCATATTTCATTCTAGCATTCAAAGACTTTTCTTTAAGCTTAGCTAATAATTTCTTAAGACCAGATCTATCATTGCAAGCTAAGAAGTCTCTAGCAGTTTCTTCATCCATAACATAACCCTCAGGCACAACAGGCAATTCATATCTAGGGGGAGAATCTTCATCATCACTTTCATCAATATTATCAGTTTCAATAATTTCATTCTCTCTAACCCTAGCAAGTTGTTCATCAAGAAATTCACCTAGTGGCACAATATTATCAAGCATAGAAGTAGTTTCATCCTAGGTATCATGCAAAGCAGAAGTGGCATCATCAATAACATGCGATATATCATAATGAATAGCAGGAGTAGGTGTTGGAAGTTTACTCAAAATAGAAGGTGAATCAAGTGTAGAGCTAGATGGCAGTTCCTTACCTCCCCTCGTAGTTGAGGGAAAAGTCTTGGTTCTTTTATCTTTCAAGTTCTTCATAGTGATCAGAAAATATAAATCCCAAGTGACTCAAAGAATAGAGCTATGATCCCCGGTAACGGCGCCAGAAAATAGTCTTGATAACCCACAAGTATAGGGGATCACAATAGTTTTTCAGGGTAGAGTATTCAACCCAAATTTATTGATCTGACACAAGGGGAGCCAAAGAATATTCTCAAGTATTAGCAGCTGAGTTGTCAAGTCAACCACACCTGGAAACTTAATATCCGCAGCAAAGTATTTAGTAGCAAAGTAATATGATAGTAGCGGTAACGGTAGCAAAAGTAACAGTATTGGGTTTATAGTGATTGTAACAGTAGCCACAGAAAAGTAAATAAGCGAAGAACAATATGTGAAAAGCTCGTAGGCAATGGATCAGTGATGGATAATTATGTTGGATGCGATTCCTCATGCAATAGTTATAACATAGGGTGACACAGAACTAGCTCCAGGTCATCCATGTAATGTAGGAATGTATTCCGAATATAGTCATACATGCTTATGGAAAAGAACTTGCATGACATCTTTTGTCATACCCTCCCGTGGCAGCGGGGTCCTATTGGAAACTAAGGGATATTAAGGCCTCCTTCTAATAGAGTACCCGACCAAAGCATTAACACTTAGTGAATACATGAACTCCTCAAACTACGGTCATCACTGGTAAGTATCCCGATTATTGTCACTTCGGGGTTAACGGATCATAACACATAATAGGTGACTATAGACATGCAAGATAGGATCAAGAACTCACATATATTCATGAAAACATAATAGGTTCAGATCTGAAATCATGGCACTCGAGCCCTAGCGACAAGCGTTAAGCATAGCAAAGTCATAGCAACATCAATCTCAGAACATAATGGATACTAGGGATCAAACCCTAACAAAACTAACTCAATTACATGATAAATCTCATCCAACCCATCACCGTCCAGCAAGCCTATGTTGGAATTACTTATGCACGACGGTGAGCATCATGAAATTGGTGATGGAGGAAGGTTGATGATGATGATGGCGACGGATTCCCCTCCCTGGAGCCCTGAACGGACTCCAGATTAGCCCTCCCGAGAGAGATTAGGGCTCGGTGTCAGCTCCGTATCATAAAACGCGATGAATCCTTCTCCCTAATGTTTTTCTGCCCGAACGTGAATATATGGAGTTGGAGTTGAGGTCGGTGGAGCAGCAGGGGGCCCACGAGGCAGGGGGCGCGCCCAGGGGGTAGGCGCCCCCCCACCCTCGTGGACAGTGTGTGGGACCCCTAGCCTTGATTCTTTCACCAGTATTTTTTATATATTCCAAAAATATTCTCCGTTGATTTTTAGGTCATTCCAAGAACTTTTATTTCTGCACCAAAATAACACCATGGCAATTCTGCTGAAAACATCGTCAGTCCTGGTTAGTTCCATTCAAATTATGCAAGTTGTCCAAAACAAGGGCAAAAGTGTTTGGAAAAGTAGATACGTTGGAGACGTGTCAGGAGGCTACACAGCGACGGTGGTGTAGCCCCCATCATAGTGTAGTGCGCGTGGCGTCCCTATTGGGTGTGCGTGGAATACCCACCACACGCTCCGCCGCTGCTGCCCGTCGGCAGCTGTTGCTAGCTGCCGTTGCCGCCACACCACCGTCTGCTGTCGTGGCCGTCACACCACCGTCGAAAGCCAGGGCCACCGCCCGCTCCGCCGCCGTGGCCCGAAGGCGGGAGGTGGTCGTCATGGATGCCATCCCACTTCCGGCCATCGTGAACATTACACGCTTTGCCACCGCGTCCCGAAGATGGGAGGTGGTGGTCGTGGCCGCCAGCCCACCGTCGACCGCCGGGATCATCACCCGCTCCGCCACCGCCGCCCAAAGGCAGGAGGCGGAGGTGGAGGCCCACACGTGCGTTAGCAACCTTGTGCGCTACATCGAGTTCCTGCAGGAGGAGGAGGAGCCTTACTGCAGCCATGGCCGCAGCACACGCCGACACAGAGGCGAGAAATCAGGAGATCTAAGAGCAGTCCCGCCACTTCGAGAGGGGTCGTCTGGAGCGACAGAGGGCGTTCGAGGTGAGCGTCGCTGAAGGTGCAGCAGCGGCAAGCACCATATTGCAGTTGTCCAGCTCGTCGGTTGGCTCCTCCTGCTCTTCCTCTTACTGAGTGCGCTTGGTAGAGGAGAGGCTACCGGAAATAGTACAAAGCCCCTCCGTAGTAGTAGTATTTAGGGGCTATTTTGTTCAGTTCATCTGACTATAGATGTGGTGGAACTGTACAACCTACTTAAAATTAGCTAGTATATATAGTGGAACTAGCTATTTCAGTACGTGGTTGGCAACAATTGGGAAAAGTTTGGCCGGTTCAGTTGTTGAGTTGATCTGTTTGTATAAAGAACGACTGCTTAATCTATGAATGAAATATATGCTTAATTACTGAATTTTAGTTGCAAAAATTAGATAGTGCTAGTGATTTTTAGCTGCATATTTTGACAAATCACAGTGTTACAAGGTTGAAAAATGGCAATGTTACTATATCAACAAATGTCAATCTTTCTAGTTTGACAAATGGCAATATACCCACTATGACAGATGCAAATTTTACCCAATTGTCTATACGTGGTTGCACACATGTCATCCAAAAAAACCGTTTGTGTTGAAGGGAGGTACAAATCCTGCTTGCTATATTTTCTCTTGGCTTAGTGCCGAAGTCTTGCTTTGCATACCTTATTCAATCTGAACCGTTTGCGTTGAAGAGATGCACAAATCCTGCGCGACAAATTTTCCCTTGGCTTACTGCGGAAGACCATAGCTCTCACTTTGCGTACATGTGTTCTATCTAAAACATTTGCGATGAAGAGCTGCACAAATCCTGCTCGACACATTTTCCCTTGGCTTACTGGGGAAGCTATCGGTTTACATATGGGTGTTCTATCTAAAATGTTTGCCATCAAGAGCAGCACAAATCCTGCTCGGCACATTTTCGCTAGGCTTCCTAGGGAAACTGCCGATTTGCATACGGGTGCTCTAACTAAAACGTTTGCGATGAGTGTATTATATTTAAAAACCATATTAAACTGTGGCTTGGGCGCTATTAATGGAGAGGATGCGAGCAAGGCGGACGGCCATGGGAGTCAAAGGGCTCGCTTCCCAGTGAGCCTGCGAAGCGTATAGCTCGCACGCTTCCCGGTGAGCCTGTGCATTGGTGTACAGCTCGCACGCCTCCTGTTTAGTCAAGCACCTGTCCGCACGGCACCTACTAGCCATTAAAAGAGTGAGGCATGGCGTCACGTGAATGGTTAACATAACACACACGATTTAAATTATACAAAACGTTTGAGATGTTACAGTGGCACCTATTTGTTTCAAAATGCATTTGTTGGCTGTTATTCGAGTGTGCCTTCTCTCAAAATGGAGTCGAAAAATACCACAACATGTCGGGTGCCATTCCATGATAGCATGCCAAGTTTCATGAATTTCAAAAAAGTTTTGGATTTACTAGAATTTAAAAACAAAGTATCTCAACATTTTGTCGGCAATCAACAGTGCCCTCGTGTTTGAAATTCATTCCCATTTCTTGCATGGGACCTAAGCATGCACCCAAGGACACATATTTGATTTTCCAACCAATTTATATGCACTGGAGCATGTGCATGTAGTTCAAATTTGAATTATGCACATAAAATGCCTAGAAAACCCAATTAATGTATAAAAATGTCCAAACGAACCCCAAAAAATTCCAAATTTAACACAACACTCCTGTTGTTCTATGTTGACACTAGAATTTTTTTGGAAGCAATAAGAGGCAACATATATCATTTCGTCCCCAAAGGTGGCACGTTCCCTATCGAAACCATCAGGCTTGTTGTGAGAAGCTCTGATTTGTGAGAAGCTTATACCCAAACCTGCCCCAAATGGGACGAATTTTTTACCACGGCATGTCGATGCCGTTCCATGATAGCATCCCAAGTTTCATGAATTTCAGATGAGTTTTGGATTTACTACAATTTAAAAACCATGTATCTCAATGTTTGCAGCCAAGTGACGGTGGCAGGGTGTTTGACATTTATTCCCATTTATTGCATGGGACCTAAGCATGCAACCAAGGACACATATTTGAATTTTCAACCAATTATATCCATTAGAGCATGTGCATGTAGTTTAAATTTGAATTATGCACATAAATGCATTGAAAACTCAATTAATGTATAAAAATGTCCAAACGAACCCTGAAAAATTTCCAAAATTTAACACAACACTCATGTTGTTCTATGTTGACACTAGAGAAAAAATTGAAATCAAGAAGAGGCAATGGATATCGTTTCGTCCAGAAAGGTGGAACGTTCCCTACCCTAACCATGAGGCTTGTTGCGAGAAGCTCTGGTTTGTGAGAAGCTTATACCCCAACTTGCCCCCAATGGGACAATATTTTTACCACTGCATGTTGATGCCGTTCCATGATGGCATGTCAAGTTGCATGAATTTCAGACGATTTTTGATTTACTAGAATTTTAAAACCATGTATATCAATGTTAGCGGGTGAGCGACAGTGGCAAAGGTGTTTGACATTCATTTCCATTTCTTGCATGGGACCTAAGGTTGCAACCAAGGACACACATTTGATTTTTCAACCCGTTTATATGCACTAGAGCATGTGCATGTAGTTCAAATTTGAATTATGCACATGAACGCATAGAAAACTCAGTTAATGTATAAAAATGTCGAAGCAAACCACAAAAAATTCAAAAAATGTAACAACACTCCTGTTGTTCTACGTTGACACTAGAAATGTTTTGAAAGCAAGAAGAGGAAACGCATACCGTTTCGTCCACAAAGGTGACATGTTTCCCAACCGGAACCATGGGGCTTCTTGTGAGAAGCTCTGGTTTGTGAGAAGCTTATACCATAACCTACCCCAAATGGACAATATTTTTTACCCTAGAATGTTGATGTCATTCCATGATAGCATGCCAAGGTTAATGAATTTCAGACGAGTTTTGGATTTACTAGAATTACAAAAGCAATCACCTCAACGTTTGCCGGAGAGCCACGATGCTGTGGAGTTTGAAATTGATCTCCATTTCTTGCATGGGACATAAGCATCAAACCATGGACACATATATCATTTTTACAACCCATTTTGGAGCACCGGAGCATGTGCATGTAGTTTAATTTTGAATTGTGCACCTGAAATGCCTAGAAAACCAAGTTAATGTATAAAAATGTCCAAACGAACCATGAATAATTCCAATTTTTTTGACGACACACCTATAGTTGCATGTTCACTGTAGATAAAAGTTCTAGAAATTCAAACACCATCCTTTGTAGCTACGACCCCATTATGTAATTCAAATCAAGATGAAAAAGCAAGTAGATAGCACACAATTTATTATCACCAAACGTGTGAGATGCAACACGAAATATCTTAGAGCACAGTTGGAGTATAGTACGCATAGGGCTTAAGCGAGAAGGCGCGTCGGCTACAGTCCACAGCCGGTGTGTCAAGCACACTAGCTCGGTCCCCAAATATCATTTCACTGTTCAATCATCGCCGGTGAAGATGGGGACCTGGAGCCGCTTCGTGAGGGAAACTTCGGCGGCTCACTCCGGCGAGAGTGCAGCCACAACCTCCAAGCACGTGCTAACAAGCTTTGTGAGCATGACCGCAATCTGCGACCAGGTGGCCAAGGCAACCCAAACGGTCGTTGTTGCTTCTTAGGTGGCGGCAGCAACATCTGCCTTGGGGATAGCAAGTGGCGAGAGTGGCACAACAGCTATCCATTCTGGAGCGGCGGCCTTAGCCTTGATGGAGGCCGCCCACGACCATGTGGAGGTCACCCACACCCAGCTCATGGCAGTCACCGCACAAATTGAACAAAGCTTCTCCGACAATGGTCGGCAACCCACGACCGAAGAGTTGGCAATCACCGAAAGCATTCGAGCAGCCATCCATTCCTGCGCGACATACCTTGCCACGACGGATCCCTCCCAAGCCCAGATCGCGGCCGCCCATGCCTAGCTCGTGGTGGCCTATTCGAAAGATATGGCGGATGCGGATGGCGAGATGCTTGCCGAGTATGGTGCGATAGATGCCATGGAGCCCTTTCCCGAGGAGATCGTCAGGCTCGAGCTGGATGATGGCAGCTGGAACTACGTCCGTATTTCCCCAGAGAGGGAGGGATGATGCAGCACAGCGGCGGTAGGTATTTCCCTCAGTTATGAAACCAAGGTTATCGAACCAGTAGGAGAACCAAGCAACACAACGTAAATAGCCCCCGCACACAAATAACAACACCTCGCAACCTAACGTGTTAAAGGGGTTGTCAATCCCTTTCAGGGTATGGCACCAGAAATTGCATGTTGATGGGAGAAAGTTGTAATAGATTGGAATAATAGATCACAAATAAAATAAAGTGCAGCAAAGTATTTTTGTATTTTTGGTTTAATAGATCTGAAAATAAAAGTAAGGAAAAAGTAGATCGCAAAGGAAAATATATGAGAAATAAGACCCAGGGGCCGTAGGTTTCACTAATGGCTTCTCTCAAGAAAAATAGCAAATGGTGGGTAAAAAATTTATTGTTGGGCAATTGATAGAACTTCAAATAATTATGACGATATCCAGGCAATGATCATTACATAGGCATCACGTCGAAGATTAGTAGACCAACTCCTGCCTGCATCTACTACTATTACTCCACACATCGACCGCTATCCAGCATGCATCTAGTGTATTTAGTTCATGGAAAAATGGTGTAATGCAATAAGAACGATGACATGATGTAGACAAGATCCATTTATCTATATAGCGATAGATATAGATCTCATCTTTTTATCCTTAGTAGCAACGATACATACGTGTCGGTTCCCTTTCTGTCACTGGGATCAAGCACCGTAAGATCGAACCCACTACCGGGCACCTCTTCCCATTGCAAGATAAATAGATCAAGTTGGCCAGACAAAACCCAAATATCGGAGAAGAAATACGAGGCTATAAGAGATCATGCATAAAATAGATCAAAAAAACTCAAATACTTTCATGGATATGAAAACATAGATCTGATCATAAATTCGAAGTTCATCGACTCCAACAAACACCCCGCCAAAGAGTTACATCATATGGATCTCTAAGAGACCATTGTATTGAGGATCAAGAGAGAGAGAGAGAGAGAGAGATGAAGCCATCTAGCTACTAACTATGGACCCGAAGGTCTACAAAGAACTACACATGCATCATCGGAGAGGCACCAATTGAAGTGGTGAACCCCTCCGTGATGGTGTTTAGATTGGATTTGGTGTTTCTAGACTCTGCGGCAGCTGGATGATTATTTTGTCGACTCCCCTAGGGTTTTGGGAATATTTGGGTATTTATAAAGCAAAGAGGCGGTCCAAGGGGCACCCGAGGTGGGCACAACTCACCGGGGCGCGCTAGGGCCTCCTAGCGCGCCCTGGTGGGTTGTGCCCCCTCGGGGCACCCCCAGGTGCAACCAGGGCCCATCTGCTTCATTTTGGCCCATAAAAATTCATCGTAAAGTTTCGTGCCATTTGGACTCCGTTTGATATTGATTTCTTGCGATGTAAAAACATGGAAAAAACAGGAAGTGGCACTGGGCACTATGTCAATAGGTTAGTACCAAAAAATGATATAAAATGACTATAAAATGATTATAAAACATCCAAGATTGATAATAAAACAACATGGAACAATCAAAAATTATAGATACATTGGAGACGTATCACTGGACATGGAGGCGGCGGCGGAGAACGACGAGCACCAGCCATAGTAGTACTCTTTGTTTTGTTTAATAAAAAGTGCCAGTCTTTAATTTGCTAGAGTAATGTTTAGGTCAGCTAGCTCTGTTTAATTGCTGAAATTCCTCGATTAAGAAGTGTGAGTGTCCTGTAGTCTCCTTTGTGTACCCAAATTATGCAATGATGTGGATGACCACTGTAAACAGGGAAAATCGAACAAAAAAATTTCACGTTCAAACTCATCACACATGGGTTAAGCTATATGAATCGTTTGTGATGTTCACATATAGTACATAGTCCTAAATTAGGGACCATGTCTAATGACACTTTGCGCACCAGTTTTTTTGCTGAACCGATTCAAAATTTTCGGCTTCCGCGGAAATATCAACCTCCTCGCCCCCCTTACCAAAAGCCACATTTCACATGTTTCCGCCTTCCTTTCCAAGTTGAAACCTTCACTCCTTGCTTGCAGCGCTGCCTCCTCGTCGGTGACCCTCCTTCACGCACTCGCTTCATCTATCCAGGCAGGTAATCCACACGAGACCCCCATCCTCCTCCGCCTTCCACGTACGACATGTCCCGACCATCAACGTGACACTTTCCACCCAAATCACCAACACCTCGACCAAATAAGCGCCGCCCTAAGCCATGGTGCACATAGTATAGCCAGGAGCTCAAGGAGCATTTGTTAGTGGACAAGCACATTGCGGCCGCACGCGCGGATGAGATCGTGATGGCTGCCATTTGTGCCGACCCCTAGATCTTGGAGGAGCACCTTGCCGTCGAGGCCATCATCGATGCCTCGTGCATAGATGCCGCGACGCGGTTGGCTACTTTAAACAACATTTCGTGGCATTTTCTTTAGGCCACCCTCGGTACCTTCGACGAACACTATGAGGTGTTTTCTCAGCGTGCACGTGCTTACCTCAACTCGAGAGCCAGCAGGTTGGTGCCCGGTGCAGCTCAGGCAACTCACCACTATGACGAGGGCACCCATGATGCGGAGGCCTCGCCCCCTTCCGTGTCCAAGGAGACAATCATCATCAATATCTCTGACGGTGAGGGGTAGCTTGCCTTATTTGCTCACTATAAGGACCCATGTCCAGTTTGCTAGCTACTGCCTTTCCTTAACAAATTCTAGTGATTTGTGCTATCTACTCCTACCATGCAATCTATGGCTCTAGTGTATATGTTCTATATGTCGTGCAATGTGGTGCTCACTTGTTAACTATTTGGTTAATTTGTTGTCATGTTTAGTTAACTGTTTGGTTCAATTTTGTGAATGTGATGTTCAATTCTTCAAGGTGCAATTTTGTATTATCTTCCATGTGAGAAATAAATCGAATTTATCTTTACAAAATACATGAGAAACAAATACAATTGCTATATTTCCGAGTTGACAAGCATGCTTGGTTTGGTTAACTGTCTGATCTTCTAGTATGTTATACATTGTGCAATGTGGTGCTCAGTTAACGTTTGGTTCATTTGTTGTGGTGTTCAGTTAACTGTTTGGTTCAATTCTGCAATGCGATGTTCAATTGTTGTGGGTGCATTCTGTTATTGTATACCATGTGAGAAATAAATCGAATTTGGTTGTACTAAATACATGAGAAACAAATACAATTACTATATTTCCAAGTTGTTAAGCATGCTTGGTTTAGTTAACTATCTGATCTTCTATTAGGAGTATGTTGCATTGTGCAATGTGGTGCTCAGTTAATGTTTGGTTCATTTGTTGTGGTGTTTAGTTAACTGCTTGGTTCAATTCTGCAATGCAATGTCCAATTGTCATGGGTAGAATTTTGTATTGTTGTGCATGTGAGGAATAAATCGAATTTGGTTGCACTTAATACATGAGAAACACATACAATTGCTATATTTCCTAGTTCTTAATCATGCTTGGTTTGGATAAATGGGTTTTCCATGTGGCTGGAATTAATCTGATGAATATGCAATGTGCTTATTTTTCATCACGATATTTTACTAATAGTATGCGAACCCTCACTTAACATGATCACTAACTACTTTATATGTGTTGTAGGGAAACAATGGGAAGCACTAAGGTTTCAAATCGAGGTTTGCACATGCATGGTCCTTTGTCTAATAGCACATTATTTTGCAATTGCAGGAACCATTCTAATATTTAGGTTTTTAACAATTTGGTCTTGCTCATGTAGGTCCTACTGTCAGAGGTTTTGACCCACAGTTTGACCCTTTTTGCATATGGGGAAATGAGTTGTCCATGAATATCAGTCAAGTCAAGAAACTCAGAAAGATTGTTAGGATAAGGAAATGCGACAAAAAACAACAAGATCTTTTTCTGCACAATGAAGAAGACATCAACTCACTACAGGATGGTGTTAACTATTATAACTTGCATTTTTCATTCCATTGCCCCATTTCCAATATAGAGAAGATATTTATGCACTTTCTTGTTTTCAGGACTTTCTAAAGCAGTTCACTGATGATTACCTCTCAAACCACCTGTATGGTCAGGAGGCGAGGAGGGTTTTCATACAATACCCATGGTTCAATATTGAAGTGTTCCTGAAGAGGACAAAGGATAGATGGTCAATCATCCACGGGCACTAGCCTAAAGTTGCAAAGACCTTCAACATCAATGAAGGCTAAATATTCGCCTTCCGCTTTAGCAGTTTTCCAGATGAGATGCATCTGTCTATGTACCGTCTATGACGCTAATTTCAAAAGGTTGTAGATGTTGCATGTGAAACTTGGTGCTGGTGCAGTTGTGTAATGGGGTAGCTGAGTGATGAAGCTATATGATATTGTACTCTGATGTACTTCAATTATGAAATCATGCTTCCTTAATATGGAAATGAAATATATTGTGTGCTTAATATGAAATGTCAATTATATTAATAGATGATTTATTAATAATAGGGCAATTAGCCTGCTAATTTGGTTTTACTATTGCAAATGGTTATTGAGAAGACACCGTGGGTGATGACCTCAGGCAAGGCACACCGTTTCTAGGAATAAACCTTGTTGGATCAGTGATCACACACGACATGCTCTTGAAAACTGTTTGCCTTAGGCCACCTTGCACAAATGTTTACCACATAAAAACTGTGTGTGATGGACAGCCTTTTCCACATAGTTTCTTCTACGCACCGTGTGTGATGCATTCAATAATGCAAACGATAAAATTATTAATACCGTGTGCAATGGCAACGCTATCAGAAACGATTTAACGGGGAAACTGTGTGTGATGTACCTGTGAATGAAAACGTTTTCCTTGGAGAGACTGTGTAGGATGTATATACGAACGGAAACGTTTAGCGGGGACTGACTGTGTGGGATGTACTTACGACCGGAAACGATTTTGCTTGTATAATTGTATTTTTAGCACTACTGTACGTATAACCGTATTTGATCACTCGTCGGTCACATACGACCTCATTTTGCCAAGCATGTGGGCCAGGAGGGCATATCCCCGACGGTTTCTGGGTCGTGTGGGAAGGACCATCCTAATGCAGTCACTCACTAGGCGACGGTTCCAAATGCCGTCGCGGAAAGGGGTTAAAAACCGTTTGTATATCACCTCGCTGTACTAGTGTGAGTTTTCCACTGAATCACATATTCTAGGAGCATAGCAATTATATCATATAATATAAACTCTATAATTACAAATATGGAAATATAGTAATACAAATATTATTGCCTCTAGGGCATATTTCCATCAGTCTCCCACTTGCACTAGAGTCAATAATCTAGTTTTATGTTTGTTTAACACCCATGGCTATCATGTGTTATACATGCTTTGCTAGTGGTAGAGCCTGCACCACCGGATCTAACATTCTTCGAATCCCAATTTGAGTGGGTAATACCTGATTCTATTGTGTAATTCTTTTGTTACATTAATGGTAACACTATACCTTCATATAGTCCATTCTATAGTAACACTATATCTCCATGTAGTTCAGTTGCTATATCTTCATATAGTCAATATTCATTTTGGAACTACATTATCAATAAACCTTTTATCGATCCATATCACACCTATTGAATATCTTCTTAAGTTTCAATCTGTATCATTTATAGATCCATAATTTATGTTAGTTTCTAAAAAATATTTCAAAAATTATATCTCGCTAGATAATACATAGCATTCATGAAGCTGTCTTTATGTAACCTTTACAACAAATATTTTGTGTAACTATTTGCAACAATCTCTTCATCTCCTCCAAGGACAAGAAGCATAACCTTTTGTCCAATTGAGGTACTTAATCGTTAAGTAATTACACTAGTGAATTTCTCTATGATTACCATGGTTCTTACTACTAACAGTTAGTTCATACGAAACATATGGCTTTGTACATTTGATAGCACATATGATAAATTCAATCTCTAAAGTAAACTGAACTCTATTCATCCACACATGCTCATCAACTATTGATTTCTGCATGGTGTTATGCTATGTGGCATTTCGAGGAAACATTTTCTCCTTTTAAACTTCTTTAGAACTTTAGCACAATACATATCTTAGTATAATAAGATGTATCAATCTATCGATATAGATTTTCATTGGATAACTGTAAGTCCTTTTCAGAAACATGATTTTAATCTTTACCATCACAAGATCACACAAATCTTATTCTCCCTTACAGTAAAAGATGATGCATATTTAGGAGCATTTTTTATTGCTTTATGCACCGATGACAACTTACTTGAAGGATCTTATTCAATCCGTAGGCATAGTGGACTCTCATGACATGATACTGGGTTTAACATTTCACTACCAAAAAAAGACACATCCGTGACATTTTGGGTCAAACGAATTTTTTCTATCATGCTTATGACACTTCTATGACGATAATTGTGACAAAACCATGTATCATCATAGATGTGGTGTGCTCATACTTCTATGAAAAAAAATCATGACAAAAAAGGGTTTTTCATACTGGGCGGGCCGGGGACCCCGGGGACGCACCCGCATGACATTCTTTGGGCCGTCCATGATGGAAAAAATCGTGGTAGAAGCGTGGATGAGGAAAATTTCAGAGAGTTCCCAGTTACGGTGGGTGGTCGGGGCCGAGCGATGCATGAAGGGATTGCGCATTTCTCTCGTACATGTACGCGTGTGTGTGCGAGGCGTTGGGCTCTAACTGAACCCGAGCAATTGCACTAGCTATGTTACTGAACCTCGATCGATCCCTTGGCTGTTAACTGAACCCAAGTGACTCCTTTGCTACTGCTGCTAACTGAAGCCGATCGAAGCTGCCTCTTGATGAACAGTCCCCGGTGGGGGTTGGATGAACAGTTCCTGATGGGGGTTGGATGAATAGGATCTCGTGGTAGTAGAGGTTGTTGCCACTGGACGAACAGGACCTCGATTGAGGAGGTGGGGGTGGAATAATAGTAGCCGGTGGAGGGACCCGGTGGATGGCTGGTTGAAAAGGACCCCGTGGAGGCTGGTTGAACAGGAGCTGGTGGAGGCTGGATGAACACTAGCTGGTGGAGGCTAGATGAACAGGACGTCGTGGATGAACAATAGCTAGTGGAGGCTGGAGGAAGTGGACGGTGGAAGAACAGTAGCAGGTGGAGGCTGGAGGAAGTCGACGGTGGATGAACAATAGCCTGTGAAGTCCCGTTTTGCGGTACGCCACACCCCTCCTGATGAACAAGACCCCATTTCGACCGTAGGTGCTCCAACACAAGTCCATTTCCTCTGTTTTGTGGTACTCCACACCCCTCCCAATGAACAGGATGTTGTTTCGACCGTAGCCGGTCGAATAGAAGGCCGTTCCCTCCGTACTGCGGTACGCCAGACCCCGTTTCGGTTGTTCCGTCCAAGCCGGTTGGCTCCCGATGAGCACGATGAACACGACGCATTCTATTGCCTCCCGATGAACAGGAAGGAGTTTCTCCGTTCCGACCCAGCCGGTTGGCTTCCGATGAACAGGACGCCATTGCTGCCGTCCGTTGCCTCTTGATGTACACGAGCCCTGGCTGTATGTATGCGTGAGTAGGCATTTGAGACCCCGCCCGTACGTACGTACCTGGTCGTATTTTTGGCATGTGGTTGTACGTACGTGTACACGGGTTAGAAGGGACTACGTTGGGGCTCTACTACTATATGTTCCGCTGCTTGCTCGGCCACAGTTCATCGTTGCAGAGAGACCGATCGACCAGTATGTACGTACACATTCGTGACTAGACAGAAAACACTACGTATGCTTCGACCGGGTGGGTCCTAGCTGTCAGGGAGGACAAGGACGCACTTCCTTGCATGCGAAGATATAGCTGGTGGGTCCTAGCTTTCAGGGGGGAGAATCATTTTTTCCCCGTAATATGGACACACTTCCTTTTCCGTGCGAAGATGTAGCTGGTGGGTCCATCTGTCAGCCTCATCACGTAGAGTCCTCTTCCGATGGCAGTCATTCGTTGACCATGTTAACCACACCACGCGGACAGCACCCAAGCGGTGGACGAAGGCGAGGCCTAGGAAGGGAATGATGCGGAGCCAGGGAAGACAAGGCAGGTGGATTCCCACACATAGGGGAGTACGAGGGTTCACTGGTTCGGCTGCGGTGTGAGGCTGCCATCGTCGGAGAATAACAGGAGGTGTTGGTGAGTAGAGGAATGTCCTGGATAACGATGGGAGTAGAGTGGGCCGATGAGTCCTGTGCGACAGCACAACCGGCCACGGGAGGCAGTAGTAGACGGTACCACCGGCAGTGGTTTGGGCGGCTAAAGCAAGAATATTCGAGATTGAAGAAGCATGACATCTGTTGGATGGACATCCAACGGTCACTGCTGTTAGAATCGTGTGTTCATTTATAAGTTGATAAAGCCTTGCATACACGTCAACCTATTAGGCCCACAAGTGTGTGGCAGAGAAAATATAGCTCATTTGCGATTTGTAAGAATGTACAACCCATTTTTGAATTCTAATGGAATTTACTACATCCCGTTTACAGTTTGTTAAAATTACAACCCATTTTCTAGCCAGGACAACGATTAATGATTTCAACCAAATGCTCAAAACAAAATTGAATAAAATTTTCCACGTTTTGATGGGATCCAAAATATTTTTATCCTGAAATTTCAAGTCATATTAAATATAATTTCAAAATAAATTTGTATAGTGTAAAAATCCAACGAAATATTGCACATGCAACAAGTAATGAAATTAAAATGTTCAAATCCAAAAATAATATTTTCTAACTAATTACTTGTTTGGTGCATTTTTTATAGTTATAGCCCAGTTCTTATAATTACATCCCATTTATTATTTCTTAAATCCCATTTTCTTGTTAAGCCTATTGCATCCCTCCTAGGAAAGATTTGCAGCCCAACGGGGTGGAGAATAACAAGTTGACCTGGGCTGGGTATTCCTTAAAAAAAGTATAGCGGGGCTAGCCATTTTCAGCTTAAAAAATTTAATATATGGGCTGGATATTTGATCGACATAAAATAATAGCCTGAGATAGACAGGCCACAGCCCGCCAAGGTGATCTCATCTGAACAACAACAAAAACATCGCTCAAGAAAAACTCTGCTCACACCTACTGCTTGAGCTACTGGGTCCCAACTGTTGACCCCTCCTTGTGCAATTCTCTTGTTTATTGACTATATAGGTTGACAATGGTGTGGGACTGTGATGTCAGGAAACCAGGAGAAAGCAAAAAATTATAGTTGTATATAATAAGGAGGCACTTGCGTACGTGTGGCTATGACCCTGGTTGGTCCCCAGTGTCATCCTCTCCAATTAAAGTCATCTCCTGATTGCTCATGTTCATTGACCATGTTGAAAACGCGAGATGGCGGTGCCACGACGAGCGCAACAAACATTGAGGAGATGGCGGAGAGGGCCTCGCGGGCGCCCGCTACTCATTCAGGAAGCCAGGATCATAGGGCCACATGTCCACGAAAGCATTGTCATTCACTTGTTCGCCAGCGATTCGTCCTTCCGCGAGCCGGTGCTCATTGAGGAGATGGAGGTTGCAACATAGGTTGTCCTGCATTGGTAGCTCTTTCACCATTAGGGCGTCAAAGTGCGGCCGCACCTACTCTATGGTGAACACGGTATGAACCGGCTTGGGTGGTGGCGCCGACTCTTGGTCGAAAGCCACGTCCATCGTTTGATTGTCGTCGCTGAGCTAGGCGAGCTCGAAGGTGAGCCAACATGTCCGGCTGCTGGACTGGACCACTGTGAAGCACGAGTCTGACCGCCCTGGCCCACCCAGACCACCTCCCTCGCCCGCGCGCACTTTCCGCCCAAAAAGGTCAGGGCCGCCCGCGCCGCTTCCCGGTGCGGGCGATTGCTCCATGTTCAAATGACACAAGTGACATCCGTCCATTCATCTGCCGCCCGCATTAATGATACGTGGTTGCCGAGACGGCTACTCTGGCGCCATCTGTCAGTCCCTGTGCCGCCCACCGTTGCTATATAAACTGCTGCGTCGGCCATAGCCACAGTCATCCGCTTCTGTTCCCTTTCTCCTATCCACACCACTCCCACCATGGCTTGGTTGCACTCCAGCTCTCTTCGGGCCGGGCAGACGACGGACCAGAAGGAGATGGTAGCCATTGCTGCCGACTGGCTGGCCGGCAGGCAACTGGAGGATGACGACATCCCAATGGAGAACGTGGTAGTCAACGATCTGGCGCCAACCCCCTCCTCTGTGCGATCCTCGCCGGTGCATGGCCCCATGACCATCGGCGAGGCCCGTGCCCAATACATGGACATGGTGAGGCAGAAGCGTGAGGAGCAGTTCCAGGAGGCGCAGGTCGACGCCGCCTACAACCACCATGTCCTCCAGGAGCACCTGCAGGCGGAGGAGCAGATCGCCGCGGAGCGGGCGGAGCAGGAGGCGCTGCTCGAGTCAGACCGCTCAGCCCGCGAGAGCCACCTTGTGCGCTGATAGTACCGCATGCAGGTGGCAGAGGTTGCGGCCGCCTACAAAGAGGGCAATGAAGCGGACGATGTGCTGTTTCGCGCGACCGACAACGAGGCGGAGGGCAATGCCGGCTCCACCCCACCGGCACTGAGGTAGAGGACTTTGCTGGCTTTGGCGAGGCTCTGCTCCGCCAAGGCCCCGCCCCGCCAACAACGAGGCAGAGGATATTGCCAGCTCAGCCGAGGCCCCGCCCTGAGGATTTTCCCTGCTCCGCCAGCAACGAGACAAAGGACATTGCCGGCTCCATCGAGGCCCCGCCTCGCTGCCAACGGGGCCGCGCCACATAGAAGACAATGAAGAGTAGAACACGGTAGGTCGCAGCCGCTTGGGTCCAAGTAAGGCCACCGCTACTACACTCCAGTTGAAGCCAAGCTTGGCAGGTTAAACATTGACGGCCGATTAGCTTCTTGGCGGCGACGTGGAGTCGGAGAGTTGTGTTGGAGAATAAGGTTCTGTTCGGCTCAGCCAGACACGGGAAATGGGCGCCGGAGATCATAGATTAGGTATAATTATACCTCCAGCATGTATCTCCTGCGCTCCTGCACGCGCTCTCAACAGAATACTAGTGGTCTCTAGCGCTCCTCCCCTGTGCTCCGCTGTTGGCCACCCCGGCCCCAGCGTCCACCTCTCCTATGTCGGCAACCACTCCGGTCCCGACGGCCACCTCCCTAGTTTTGGTAGTCAACTGACCGTCTCCTCCGTTCGCTCTTCTCCTCATGGCGGCCAGATCTGAGAGCCCGGAGTCCGTCTCACTGTGTTCCCCCGTCCCCGCCCTGTGGTATCTGGCCTGGGCCTGTCGGGCTCCCCGTGCGCCCGCTCCTCCTCGGATGGTCCAGCGTCGGTCTGGGCGCCCGCGCCAGGGCCTGCGGATGCCGGGCAAGAGGCCGACTAGAACCGGGCCAAGGCCTCCCGCAAGGCTCTCTGGCGGCGACACAAGGTGCAGCGGCGCCTCCAGGGTCCGCCCCGTCCGCCTTCTTCCTCCTCCTCGGAGCGCAACCAGTCCCCGTGCCGTCAATGTTTCAGGGCCGGCCACCGGAAGCAAGATTGCACCTTTCCGCCGCTTTGCATCCGCTGCAACCTGGAGTGCCACTCATCCGGCCAGTGCAAGACGCCCCGCAGCCCCAGGCTGGTCGAGAAGCTCTATCGCGCCGCCGCGGCTAAGGTAGCACGGATGGAGCCTGGGTCCCCGTCGGCATTTGGTTCTGGGCATATTCTGCTGGATCTTTGGAAGAACGCGCTGCCAGCGCCGCCAGCACAGTTCTCGCCAAGTGCCCCTGTGGAGCACCCCATGCCTCCTATGCTGCCGATGATGGCGACGGCCGACAACATCTGTGTTCTCAGGCGTTCTCCGGTCATGGACGATAGGGAGGCTAGGCTCAGGCTGGCTGCGGTGGCATACGTTGGAGGCTCTAGGCCACCACTGTCCTGCATGGAGGCGGCAGAGGACTTCCTGATCATTTTCTCCACCTCAGAGTTTCGCAACCGCGCCACGGGTGCCGGCTCGGTTGTGCATCGGGGATTCGAGCTTTTCTTCGGGCCATGGCTCAGGAAAGCCCAGGCCACTGCCAGGGTGATGAGGGTGCTAGTGGACATCATGATCGAGGGCATTCCGTCCCACGCTTGGGAATGCGAGACAGCGGCCAAAATCCTTGGGTTGTCGTGTGACATCGTCAGCCTTGCGCCGGAGACAGCCAGCTGGGAGGACTTGTCGCTGTTCAAGCTTCGGGCTTGGTGCCGTGATCCAAACCTCATTCCTATCGAGAAGCGCTTGTGGATTCCGGAGCCGATCGAGGAGTTGAAGTTGCCGGCGGCTCGCCGCCAGTCTTGCAGTCGGCTGCTGGAGTACCCCACCCTTGTGCACATCGGGCGCGTGAGAGATTTCACACCACCGGAGAACTGGCGCCGGCCACCTAGTTCAGATGGGAGTGGACAGAGTGGATTTCCGAATGACTCCGATGACTCGTTCATCAGCGGCGAGCTGCAGGTCCTTCCCTGGACGAGGGGTGTGCGCGACCCCCGTGGTCCCACGAGGGAGGGTGGCAGCGCCACCGGTGCGGCAGTGGGTCGGTCCTACGCACAGGCCCTGGTGGGCAGAGTGGGGCCCTCCAGCTAGCGGCTGCCACCCATGGACCCCTCCCCTAGGTCAGGCCCCACACACCGCGCTGCTGTAGTGGAGCCGCCCATTGTGAGTCTGCCAGCCAGATCACCACATGTCCCTGTCTTGGAGACTGTGGTTGTCCTGGCGTGCAGTTCCCCGGAGGAGTTGGTGGCAGTTACCTCTTTGGTACAGGATAAAAGCATGGGCCCGGTGGTGGGATCTGGTGCCGCACCAATCTTTGATGAGGCGGAGACGCACACTGTCGACTACACGACAGCTCGTGTAGGAGATCAGGTGGGCCTTGCTGCTTTGGGGCAGGTGCCAGTTCCGGGGATCGCGGAAGATCAGGTGGGACTTCACTCTCCTTTGACTAACACGCTTACGGACCCTGTTCCTCGGTCTCAAAGGATCCCGAGGTGGATTTGCCTGTGCTGGAGCCTGGGGAAGTGGTGGACGATGTTTCTACCGGATTTGGGCTGCAGCTAGAACCGTGTGCCCCGCTTGTGCCCACGGAGACTGGAAGTCTGTCTGATGCAGATAATCCCGCGCCAGCTCTGATCCCAATCTTGGGTTCCGACCAAGTTATTCCATCGGCTGGTAGATACACTAAGGTGGACGCGTGTCACCTGGAGGTTGGGGTGCATGGGGGACCGGGCGCTGGCCTACCTGAGAGTGAGGTGTTGATCCCGGCGCTACATGGCCCAATCATTGTGGCTGCTCCCTTCGAGGCCATGCACGATCACGTGCTGCCATTTGGGCAACCACTTGGAGAGGATTCGGGCATGCCGATCGTCCACTCTACTGGACTCGAGGGCATGTCAGCCCAGGAATCTACTACCTACGCTAAGCTCAAATGGTTCTGCTCCACCTTAATGAAGAAGCTAGCTCACCCCTTCTCAAGGAAGTCCAAGATTCCAACCTTTGAGCGGAGGCAGAGCCTTTCACCCCACGCTGCTGCACCCGCAGTAGCAAGAAGCTTTCGAAGCATAGGAGTAGCAGGGCCAGTCAGATAGAGAATGTGCTTATGAGAGCGTTGGGTCTTGTGCCGGATGACTTGGACGTGGACGACATGATTGTTAGCGAGCTGCAGAACATCTTCGACTCGCCACTACAGGATCAACATGTTCGGGTCATCGCAGCGCTCTTCGGCAAAGAGGTGCCACCCATGGATGTTCTAGAGAAGGGCTCGGCCTTGGCGGTGCGTGCCCATTGAGCTCTTGGCGGGTTCCGAAGTCTTTTGCTTCTTTCTTTATGGATACAAATCCCCAAATTCTATGTTGGAATGTGCACAGGCTGAACTGTCCCACGAAGAGGGCAGCAGTTAGGGAGTTTGTGCAGGAAGCCAAGGTGAACCTGGTGTGCCTGCAGGAAACAAAACTTGATTTACTGGATCAATTTGTGGTTCTTCAATGTTTAGGTCCCTCCTTTGACGGCTTCGATTATTTACTGGCGTGCGAGACTCGTGGCGGGATTCTGCTTGTGTGGGATAGATCGGTGATGGATGTGGATGGCCTTGTGCACGACACCAACTCCCTTAGTGGCCTGGTTCACAATAAGGATGGTACTAACTGTGGATCACTGGGGTCTATGGACCGCAAGAAGACGAGCTTAAAACCGTGTTTCTTGAGGATCTTCGTGCTAGGAGGCTAGTTTGTCAGGGGCCATGGATGGTCCTTGGTGACTTTAACATGATCCTCCGTGCATCCGAGAAAAACAACACCAATCTTAACATGTGAATGATGCAGCGGTTCAAAGGCTTTGTAGATACGCACGAGCTCAAAGAGCTATACATGCATGGTAGGACTTTTACCTGGTCTAACGAGCAGGACTCACCGACCATGATGAAGATCGACAGGGTGCTGGTCTCTGTCGATTGGGAACTTAGCTTCCCGGACTGCCTTCTCCAGGCCCTCTCGACTAACATATCGGATCATGCGCCTTTGCACCTTTCCATGAGTGCACCTTTCTGTTCCAAGAAGTGATTCCGTTTTGAGCTTTATTGGACTAAGATGGATGGATTTGAGGAGGCCGTTAGGGAGGCCTGGACCTGTGACGAAGGGATTGTGGACCCTTTTAAGCGTTAGATGCTCTCCTCAGGAACACAGCAATGGCCCTCTAGGCTTGGGGCTAGCACAAGACATGGAACATAAAAATTCAGATGACGGTAGCCAATTGGGTGATCGCTAGGCTCGACACAGTTCAGGAAGCTAGGCTGCTCTCCCCAGGTGAGCTATGGCTCAGACGCACCCTCAAGCATGCGCTGCTAGGCCTTGCGCCGCTGGAGCGTACTACTGAAAGACAGAGATGGAGGATACGATGTATCAAGGGGGGATGCAAACACCAAGCTCTTTCAAGCTGTGGCTAACGGAAGGAGGTCGAAGAATTTCATAGCTCATGTGAAACACAATGGTGTTATTTACACTGACCAGGAACAGAAGGAGGAAATCTTTACCGAAGCTTATGAAGGGCTGCTGGGGCGTGCCCAAGCGAGGGAGGCCGGTTTGAACCGTGAGTTTCTTGGGATACAAGCTGCCGATCTTCAAGAGCTCGAACACATATTCACGGAGGAAGAAGTCTGGAGCACCATTAAATTGCTACCCGTGGGTCGCACATCGAGGCCGGACGGATTTATTGGGGCTTTCTACCACCGTGCTTGGCCAATCATCCAGAAGGATATCATGGCCGTCTTGCTAAAGCTGTTTGTGGGGGATAGCAGAGGATCTAGCAAGCACAACCGTGCCCACATCGTCCTCATCCCGAAGAAACCGGATGCTCAAGAGGTTGGAGACTTCCGTCCAATCAGTCTTCCCCATAGTGTGGCCAAATTGTTCGCTAAGATGCTCGTGATCAGAGCCAGAAAGAGGATGAAGGATATTGTTGCGGCAAACCAGTCCGCCTTCATCCTTGGCAGGAGCCTACATGATTACTTCCTGCTCGTGCGCCAAGTAGCACGGAAAATCCATGCCCGTCGCGATCCAGGGGTGTTCCTCAAATTGGATATTTCGCGCGCCTTTGATTCCTTGGCGTGGTCGTTCCATTTCGACGTTCTTCGTGCAAAAGGATTCGACAACAATTGGATTGGTTGGGTGGCTGCGCTACTTAACTCGGCGAGCACCAAAGTCATTGTGAATGGAATCCGAGGGAGGAGTTTTGTGCATGCCAAAGGTTTAAGGCAAGGAGACCCCATCTCGCCCCTGCTATTCGTGATCACGATGGACGTGCTAACTAGCATCATCAACAAAGCGGAGGCGGATGGCATTATCAGTGCATTCATAGGTATTACGGCTCTGCAGCATTTGTTGATTTACATCGACGATGTTGCCCTGTTCATCACACCTTCGGCGCGGGATATGAGCTTTGTTCGGAACGCCCTCCACATCTTCGGCGAGGCGTCCGGTCTCAAGGTTAACTACACCAAATCATTAGTCATACTCATCAGAGGGGACGATAAAGATCAGTAGAGGGTGGCAGACGTGCTACAATGTCAGGCGTGTGAGTTCCCCTTCAAGTATCTTGGCCTGCGACTAGCGATCTGGCAACTCACCAGGGCGCAATGGCAACCCCTTCTGGACCATGCTAAACGCTTTGTGCCTGTGTGGCACAGAGGGCTAATCCAGCGGGCCGGCAGGCTAGTGTTGGTGAAGTCTATTGCGACAGCGAGGCCCGTTCACCACTTAATGGTTCTGGAAGCGCCAATTTGGGTCTTCGAAGAGATTAACAGTTGGATGAGAGCATTCTTTTGGAAAGGAAAAGAGAAGGTTAGTGGAGGGCACTGTCAAGTCGCTTGGAACTCCATCTGTCGGCCGACTCAGTTCGATGGTCTGGGCATGAAGAATCTGCAACTGCAAGCTCTGGCGCTGCGAGTTCGTTGGGAATGGCTCCGCAGAACATATCCAGGCAGACCGTGGCAAGGCATTCCCATGTCTGATGACCAGCTGGCTAGGCAGGTGTTCGACATCCTAGTGATGATCAAGGTGGGCGAAGGAAGCCGTGTTTTGTTCTAAAGGGATAGATGTATTCATGGTTTTGCGATCGTTGAGATCGCACCGCTGATTTATAGAAGCGTGGGTACTCGTACGCGCAACTAAAGGACGGTCCAGGAGGCGCTGGATAATAAAAGATGGCTCCAGGACATCCATAGAAACTTTTCCTTCACGACTCAGCCCCAACTTATGCATCTTGGGCACGCGGTTGGATCAGTGCAGAGGGACGCGCAGTTACCAGACGTTTTCTCGTGGCCTTGTGACATCTCAGGAGTTTACACGGCGAGATATACCTATCAGAGGCTGTGCGCTGGGTTAGAGAGGGTCCCCTTTGCGAAGTGCGTGTGGAGGAGTTGGGCACCCCTCAGGTGCAAAATCTTTGCTTGGCTAGCAGTGCAACTTCGGCTATGGACCTCGGATCACCGCGCCAAACATGGATTATAGGAACACCCCTCGCCTTGCTTCATATGCCTCCAGGACGAAAATAACGTCAAGCATATTCTGATTCAGTACGCGTATGCAGGGGAGGTTTGGTACTTGGGCTTCCATGAACTCAACATTTAGAATAGGACGCCGGAGCCTCATGACACTTTTTTTGGAATGGTGGCTTTGGGCGAGGAGCCAGTTCAGGCATGCCGAGCGGCATGGTTTTGATACTCTGGTAATTTTCACGGCATGGCCTTGTGGAAGCAAAGAAATTCCCGGGTGTTTAGCAGGCCGCTGCAATTCAAGAACCCTACGCAATTGTTGTGCCAAATCACGAAGGAGGTGCATGATCTTAGGTCTGCAGGGATAGGTGTAGGAGGTCTACAACTATTTGTGAGAGAGTTGCCTTAGTTTGACTTGTTGGAGTCGGCTGGCCTAAATGTTCGCATTCTATGCTAGCTTCTTGTAATTAAACTTTCTGCCTTCTATAAAAATATGGTACGCCGTTGGTGTACTCTCGAAAAAATACCTCTAGCATGTTTATATGAAATGTAATGAAATCCGGCATGTTTATATGAAACTAGCAAGAGGCCCATGCGTTGCACGGAACATCAAGATGCATTCGTATGAGTAGTTTATCTTGTGGGAGAAAAGGATGAATGAGGGAAGGCCTAATTTGCAAATGTGGAGAGGGGTGTGGGTATATTTTTTGCAAAATTTCCATCGTTTCCTTCCTATCCGCCAGATATAAATCCAACGACCTATATTGTAGGATGGCAAGCACACCATCCTCACCAACTCTGTTATTTATAAGAGTAGTAGACTAGCAAGATGCCTGTGCATTGCACGGAACATCAATATGCATTTGTATGAGTAGTTTATCTTGTGAGAGAAAAGGATGAATGAGGGAAGGCCTTATCTACAAATCTGGAGAGGGGTGTGGGTATTTTTCTGCAAAATTGCTATAGTTTCTTTACTATCCGTCAGGTATAGATCGAACGTCCTATATTGCAGGATGCCAGGCACACCATCATCACCAACTCTGTTTTTTATAAGAATATAAGAGTATAGTAGATAGATAGATATAGATATAGATACGACTGCGTATGAACGAATTTAGTTTGATTAGTTTGAATTGTTGTATTACTGGCATTGGATGAACATGCAAAACAATACATTCAAATTCTTGTATCACTGGCATTGGATGAACATGCAAAGCAATACGTACTAGCATGATTCCTAGGACGCACGGGGATCACTTCGTTTGCAGCAGTTTCACATGTACAAAAGTTTGAGCAGCTTTTTAGCGTGCCCGTACATTGCAATCAAACTCACAGGCCTGGCAATTCATAGAGAACATTCAAATGAATCGATGATTATGCATCTCAGTGATTAAAGTGTCAGAGCCAACATTTACTTCACAACTACAGAATAAAGAAAAATCAATCGATGCTGCTGAAAGAAAAGGGCGTCCCATTCAAAAATATCAAACGCATGTCTTGTTAACATCAATGAGAAAAATTTGACAAGGTTGTCCCACTCCAAAATATCACAGGCGATCCTATTGTTTCAAAGACAAGAGATCAACTAAATGCTGCATCCCTGTTTGCTTGAAAAAAGGAAAGGAAATAATTAAAACAACACACATGAAGTACTTCTCGAGAACAATACCACTTTCTCATGACAGTATCTAAATAGTAGCACAACACCAATAGAGATGACAAAGCTAAATCATATGGATGAAATCCGTGGGCCAGTACCAAACTTTGTCAGGAGGCTTATTGTATAGAGCATACATATGAAGCACTTCGGGAACCATCTGTTATTATCTACTGTGGTTGCCATGCTTACTATATACTCCTCGATTAGTTTAAGTTTCCAACATCTTCTTGTGCAGTTCCACTAAAATATATGTTACTTCAAACAAGAACCCTGTTTGCACAAGTAGAGATAATTACATATTACATTAAGAGTGGCATCAAATTACTGCCAAAACAATTGCTCGTTCCAGCCATATCATTACTTGTGTCATCACAGTTCCAGTGCTTCATTACAACACCGGGAGTTGATTTTTGTTTTTCTTCCACTTGTTCTCCCCCTTCATCACTTGGTTCAATAACATACAAGCTTCTCCTTCAATGTGAGATTTGGCATGTCAATTAGAGAGCACAAGTATAGCACTAAACAACGACATTAATATCCGATGACAGTAGCAAAATATAGGCCAATAATTGTGAAATATCATTCTCTTACCTCAATGGGATATTACAGTGCACATACAGATTGGAAGTCTGGTCTGCATTTGTGCAGTTCACTAAAATCAAGCAACATTATCGTATAAGTAGCACAACATATGAAAGCACGCTGCACAATCATGTGAAACAAGGCCAGTACCGACCTCTCATTACGCAAAATTCAAACAACTCACAAGAAGAAGATCTGAAACAAATTTTCCAACACGGATAGTAAGTCAGATCTCCTCTTGTGCAGTTCCACTAAGATCAAGCAATCAAGCAACATTGTCGGTGTGACATTTTGGTTGAACTGCACAAAACACTCCTAAACTAGAAGTGTTTTGTGCAGTGCACCGAAAGGTCGCAATAGCAACAAGGTGAAGTAGACAACCTTGTTTACACAAAGGTGCAAAGGAAACAATTATTGGTCAATAACGGTGGATAACACAGAAGCCCACAAAAAGAAGCATCTAACTTACATAAATGGGAAAGAAAGCAAGAAAGTAGCATTTGTCGGTGTTCTGGGAATGGGGGTCCCCAGACTTGCCTGCCTGCGGCCTGCGGCGTGGCTCAAGTGGGGGCCCAGCGCGGCCCATCTTCATCACCTCAAGCTCAAGACACTCGCGAGGGGCCAAGCCTCGCGGGGCGGACGACCGGAAGCTTCCTCAAAGGCAACCTCATCAGGCAGGCTCGCGAGGAGGCGGAGAGATCAAGGTAGGTGTACCTCGCGTGGAGCCCGTGACGCAAGCCATGACGATCGAGACCAGGCAGGCGCCAGGCGGGTGCCGACCTGCACAGTGTCCTTGTTTCCCCTTTGGTGCAAAGGGGGCAAGCACAGGCCAAGGCATCGGGAAAAGGTTGCCATTCCGGTGCAACGAGACCAAGACCAACAGAGCGGAAGGGCGAAGGTCACCGTGGAGCCCAAGACGGCGTCATCACCAGTGCTTTTCGCAGCCGAAGACCACCTTTGGTCAGGATAACTAGTACTAGATGTTCCCCTTCAAAATGGCCAATTGTTGGCGCCCTTTCCGCTCATTATTTGGGGAGAGGCACAGGGCCTCTATAAATAGGGCTAGCCACCACAGAGTAGAGGGACATCGATCTAAGGATCAGACAGAAGGAAGAGATCGAGAGACATCTAGAGATCTGATAGAGCCCTAGCAGAGAGAGAGAGGCGTCTGAACTCACCCAAGCAGTTCATCGCACCGGCTAAAGAACACCTCTCGCGAGGCTGTTCTTCCCTTGTACTGTTCATCATCAGCCCCTGAGGCAATCCACCACACCACACACTGGAGTAGGGTATTACACCAAAACGGTGGCCCGAACCAGTATAAACCTCGTGCCCCTTGTATTGTTCATCGTTTCCAGTTAGATCACGCGAGGAGATTGGACTTAGATTGGTAGGGGAGAGATCTCCGCACGCACCCCAGTGTTCGAACCTCAAGGGTCTGCCGGAACCCGAAATCCGACATTTGGCGTGCCAGGTAGTGGTGCGCCGGAATCTTTCTCCCGCTGTTCGTGTGTGATCTTCCGTCGTGTCCATGGCTGACGCTCGTCGGGCTCGTGCCCCTACCTGGCTCGCGCCCCTATCTTCCACCGGGCTGCTCCCACCACCCGCGTCGCCCAAACGGCGCCCGTCGGCGGACGCCCTCGTCGTTCCCCGTCGCCTGCTGCCAACGCCGCCACCGGCCTGGTGGGGAACGAGCAGCAGGCCTCGTCCCAGCATCCTTCGGTAAGGCGGGAGGGCCGCACCGCCACACTGTCGCTAACTCTAGCCGCTTCGTCGTCCCACGCCCGTCGCGCCCCCACGGACGCGCATGCCGCGCTGCTCCTAGCAAGAGAGCTTCTGCACTGCCACCCCGTCGACGACCTTTATGAGGACTGGCTTGCCCGCATCACCGAACTCGTCAGCACCGCAGGGGGCTCCCCTTGCCGTCCTTCTCGCTACCTCGCCCTCCATTCCGCGCAGGAGGCGAGGATCAGGAGGTGCCTCCACCACCTCCTCCCTAAGAAGGCGCCATGGCTCCAAGGCGCGCAGCCCCAGGGTGAGACCCTCCATGTCCGGTGCCTGCGCAGCAAGAAAGGAGCTGCCATGAGATCCCTCGTCCCCAAGAAGGTGCTCGCGCGCTCCCACCGCCGGCGCGCCAAGATCGCGTCCCTGCACCTCCACGCCAAGACTCCGCACTGCTCCAAGCGGCGGCGCGTGGTAATCCCCGGGAACAAGCCCAGCACCAGCAAAAGGCACCGGTGGCCACAGCAGGCTGCCGTGCCCTCACCCCCGAGCTACGCGGCGTCGCATGGCCAGGCAAGTTCAAGCCTGACCTGCCCCTCGCTACGATGGCACGGCGGACCCCGCGGAGTTCCTACAGCTCTACGAGCTATGCATCGAAGCCGCCAACGGAGACGAAAGGGTCATGGCGAACTGGTTCCCCATGGTGCTCAAGGACGGGGCCCGCACCTGGCTCCTGAACATGGCTCCTGGCACAATCTCCTCCTGGGACGAGATGAACACTCGCTTCATCACCAACTTCCAGGGCACTCGCGACCGGCCCCCGGCCGTGAGCGATCTGCGCCACATCAAGCAGCAGCAAGGGGAAACCCTACAAAAATACATCTAGCGCTTCAACAACGCTCGCCTCAAGATCCCCAAGGTGATTGAAGAAGCCATCATCTCGTCCTTCTTCGATGGCGTACGCGACATCAAGATGAAGGAGGAGCTAGCAATCCATGAAGACCTGTGCACATCCCTGGAGCTGTTCAACTTGGTGACCAAGTGCGCCAGGGCTGAGGAAGGGCGCCTTTCCCTCCTCGAACTCCCGGCTGCCGACCCAGAAGAGAAGAAGCCCAAGGCCAAGGACGTGAAGCGCAAGGGGGCTGCCGTGCTTGCAGCGGAACCAGACACCAAGCGAGGCAGGGATCAGCCTGAGTCATCCAAGGGCAGCCGGTACTGCGTGTACCACGACCTCCACACCCACAACACCAACGAATGTCAAGAGCTCAGGGCCGTGAGAGATGGACGTATCGTCCGATGCCCCGAGCACAATGACAGGGGCTATGATCGAGGAGGAGGAAGAGGTGGCGGACGATGGAGACCGTGGCCCTCGCCAAGGGTGGCGTGACCGACCTCGCAAGGATCGCTGGCAGGACCAGCCTCGCGAGGGAGGCTGGAGAGATCAGCCTCGTGAGGATCGCCCGCACGGCAACGCATGCCTTCCTCCTCTGCCGCCACCGCCAAGGAGGAACGAAGACCAACATCAAGACGAGGGAGCTGGGGCTTCCAGGAGCCGCGCGCAATCGCTTGCATCTTGGGTGGCGTGCAGGCCCCAGCCTCATAGCGCATCTTCAAGCAGTTTGCTCGCGAGGTGAATGCAGTCCTTCCCAAGCTTGAGGCCACGCGCCCTCTCACATGGTCTGCATGCGCTTTCACGTTCAGCTCAGCGGATCAGCTCAAGTGCGCGGCAACGGCCGGAGTCCTCCCGATGCTTTGCTCCCCGGTCATCAGCAACGTGCAGGTCACCAGGACCCTCATTGACAGCGGAGCAGGACTCAACGTCCTGTACGTCGAGATGTTCGACAATCTCCAAGTGCCGTACGATCAACTTCAGCCAACCAAGCCCTTCTCGAGAGTCACTGATGGTTCCACTATTCCAATAGGGAAGGTTCGCCTTCCAGTCACCTTCGGGCAGCGCAACAACTACCGCACCGAGCTCATCGACTTCGACGTCGCCCACATCCGTCTGCCATACAACGCCATCCTCGGGTACCCAGCCCTGGCCAAGTTCATGGTAGTGACTCACCATGGATACAATATCCTCAAGATGCAAGGAAGTGGTGGAGTCATCACCGTACCCTGTGAAGAAAGGGACGCGGTGTGTTCACTTGAGCGGGCGTTCCAAGCCGCAGCAATCGAAGACCCGGACCACAGGAACGGAAGACTTCCCGAGGCGACCCTCAAGAAGAAGAAGGTTTCGCTTGGCCGAAGCCATAAGGAGGCAGGCGCCTCCGGAGGTGTTGCGTTAGGATCTGCGCCCAATCAGGGAGCGCCACCCTCTCTTGCATAGGAAGGCGCGCCCGGCGCCCCCCTCAGGCAGGGCTCGGGGGCTCTTTCTTGGAAAGCCACCGACCTTGCCAAGGTCGCGAGGGAGGCACTCGGGCACCACTTGGAGGGGTGCTTCCAGGCACGTTTCCCTCAGGAAGGTACAAGGCAAGGAAGACCAAACCCTCAGGAGTTCATTGCAAGAAGCACCCAAGAGCTACAAGAGTCGAGAGTAATGCGCGGCAGCCGCAGCTTGCCCACCGTAGCCCCACATCCAGGCAAGGATGGTGGGCTGCGCATTTGTGTTGACGTGCCAGGGCTCAACCGAGCCGCGTCTCAGGAGTGCCTCTGGCCTTCGTGCGTGGGGCGTCGCGAGGGTCCACCTCACAGCTACGTTCGCATGCCTTTCGGCCTGCCGAACGCGGTCGCCGCTCATCAGCGCCTACCGAGGAGCATTCTGGAGGCTCAAGAGGCCAGGCATTGTGCGGTCCTGGCGGAGATGGAGATGGCCCTCGGAGACCCACCTGCGCCTCCGGAGCTTCTCGAGGCTCCTCGGCCTGGGGGATCGTGAGGGTCGACGTCATCATCGCACATCACCCACTTCTTCAACATCACTTCATGTTCAATGGCACCAGGTGACATCTTTCTAAGTTCCGTTTTTAGCTGGGGGCACCCACACGGCCGCATCATTCTCAGGTCGCGTGGGTCCGTCCCTGTGGCATGTATCCGTTTTGCTTATGCTCTTTACTTACCTTGTTGGTGGCGCCCCTCGGGCTGCATCATCCCCGAGCTGCTCGGGCCTGGCCCAGCGGCGTTTGCTTTTCCCGCGTCTACTTAAAATGAATTTCCTCCTGCGTGCTTAACGTACCCGACCTAATCGCCTTCTCGATTGACGCCTACCTATGGAGCCACTCGCTCTGGCACGACATTTGTGCACGGGAACGTCCTTGCAACGCCGATAAATCTAAGTGGTCGAGCTCTAGCCGCGGCGGCCCCGCAAGGCGCCACCTCACCAGGCCCTCAGTGCCCCAATCACTTCCCCGGAGCGACCAAAGGTTGGATGGCAACTGTAACAACAGGTCTTGTTTCTCTTCACGATTGGTGTGCAGGACCAACTCTAGAAGCAATGCTGGGGACGTCGCGAGCTGCCTCTCCCTCTCTCCGGCACGGACCGCTTGCATGTTAAAAGGGGGGCGCCTGAGCATCGCGACTCATGGGCTCCTACTGGCTCTCCAGTCCTCACCCCCTGGCCTTGACCCACGACATCGCGACCTGTCATACCAGCGGCGGCTGAGCTCGCTCGAGGGCCGGGACCTGAGGACGTAGAGCATTAAGGAAAGTGTGGGGGAGTGGAAAGAAGCTCGCGAGGACCTAACCCAGCAGCGCCTCAGCTGCCACCACTCGGGCCGGGCGCTTCATCGCGGAACTACACCAAACTCAAGAGATAAGTCACGCCCTTACAGGAGTTGGACCAACGCAGCGCAAAACCCTCGCCCGGTGTGGCTCTGTCACGGTGACGTTGCCTTCCTTCCTCGCCCAGCAAGGGCTGCTTGAGCACTAAAGGGGACCTCCCGAGCATCGCGACTCGGGGGCTCTTACTGGACCTCGAGCCTCTCACCTCCTGGCCTTGACCACGGCATCGCGACCTGGCATACCAGCGACGGCTGAAGCCTGCCTGGGGACTGGGACCTGTCAGCGTAGAGCGCCAAGTCCTCGTTAGGATAGAAAGGGGGAGCCGAGCCGAGACAGGACAAGCACCTCACATTGATTCATATTAAGACATAATGTTCACAAAAGACATGGTAGGCGCCTTACATACCCCCACAGGGTGTTGCTTCGATTCCTCGCAGGGAACCAAAGTACTAATCCTAAGGAACGCTAATCGCCCGCACCTCCGCAAGGGACGCCATCATCAACAGTGGGCTGCCCAACGTCGGCGCCAACCCCATCCAGATCAGTGCCATCGGAGGCTGGACGCAGCTGCCCCGCTCTGAGCACGGCGCGAGTTCGGGGGCTCATAGCTGTCGTCGCTCGTCTCCGGAGTCGCGAGGAGCTCGGGGGAGCCGCTGGATTCCCCAGCTCCTTGGCTGCTGCCTGAAGAGCTGGTGGAGGACCGATGGGCGGGCCAAGTCCTCACCAGTTCGTTGCCCCTGCCGCTCTCCCTGGTGCAGCACTCCAGCTGGTGTCCTTCAGCATCGAAGAACTTGAAGAACATCAGGGAGGCGCTGTCGTATTCAAGATGAATTATGAGGGCACCTACCGTCCGGCAGACCCTGACGATTTCGCCCCAGCCCCGGGTCATGAAGACCTTGCCCGGAGCGACGACCGCGACCTCCGCTCCGGTCGCAAGGGTACTGCAGTCAGCGTGCTGCAGCCAGAGCTCCAGATCCCTGCTCGGCGGCATCTCGAAGGCGAAGGAAGGAGGAAGGCGAATCCAATAGCTTGGAGGCATGGCGGCGTGGAGCACAAGCTCGCGAGAGGAGCGCTCGGCATGGACTCCAGGAGGAACGACGCGCACCACCGTGACTCGCCGGCGTCGACGGCGGCACCGTCGATGTCGCTCGACGCCTTCTCCCCCAGGACCGACGACGCGGGTGTACAAGGGTAGCGGAAACCCAGGCGGCGGCCGCTCGTACAAGGGCCTCGATGCATCCTGCTGAGTACCCTCATCTCGGTGGTAGAGGACCAGCCGCTTCTTCGGCGGAAGTGGGTCAGGACCCTCTCGGGGGGCCTTTCCCTTCTCTTCTACAGAAAACCAGCGAATTGGTGCCATTGGCGTAAGGGGAGCAAGAACAAGGAAGAAGAAGGAAAGGAGCAGCAGGAAGGGATGGACTGAAGGGGCTCGCGTAGCCCCGTACTTATAGCCGGAGGAGGCCAACCGCCGAGCACCACGATCGCGGGTAATCATGACCGGTTTCTCTGCATGCAGGGACTTGTCAAGTCGTGCGGTCGCCAAGGCATCATGGGGAAGAGTAGACGCTCACGTCCAATCGACCGCCACACGGCGCCAAGGCCGCAGGCTATTGGGGCCCGCGGCGCTTCGTGCTCGCCCCTTCGCTTCCCTACTAGGCCAAGCCCGGGCGCGCCCTGGGCCCGGAGGCTACTGTCGGTGTTCTGGGAACGGGGGTCCCCAGACTTGCCTGCCTGCGGCCTACGGCGTGGCTCAAGTGGGGGCCCAGTGTGGCCCATCTTCATCAGATCAAGCTCAAGACCCTCGCAAGGGGCCAAGCCTCACGGGGCAGACGACCGGAAGCTTCCTCAGAGGCAGCCTCATCAGGCAAGCTCGCAAGGAGGCGGAGAGATCAAGGCAGGGGTACCTCGCGAGGAGCCCGTGATGCAAGCCATGACGATCGAGACCAGGCGGGCGCCGGCCTGCGCAGTGTCCTTGTGTCCCCTTTGGTGCAAAGGGGGCAAGCACAGGCCAAGGCATCGGGCAAAGGTTACCATTCCGGTGCAACCAGACCAAGACCAACAGAGCGGCAGGACGGAGGTCACCGTGGAGCCCAAGACAGCGTCATCACATTGCTTTTGGCAGCCGAAGACCACCTTTGGTCAGGATAACTTGTACTAGATGTTCCCCTTCAAAATGGCCAATTGTTGGCGCCCTTCCCGCTCATTATTTCGGGAGAGGCCCAGGGCTTCTATAAATAGGGCTAGCCACCACAGAGTAGAGGGACATCGATCTAAGGATCGTACAGAAGGCAGAGATCGAGAGACATCTAGAGATCTGATAGAGCCCTAGCAGAGTGAGAGAGAGAGAGGCGACTGAACTCACCCAAGCAGTTCATTGCACCGACTCAAGAACACCTCTCGCGAGGCTGTTCTTCCCTTGTACTGTTCATCATCAGCCCCTGAGGCAATCCACCACACCACACACTGGAGTAGGGTATTACACCACAACGGTGGCCCGAACCAGTATAAACCTCGTGTCCCTTGTGTTGTTCGTCATTTCCAACTTAGATCACGCGAGGAGATTGGACGTAGATCGGTAGGGGAGAGATCTTCGCACGCACCCCAGTGTTTGAACCTCAAGGGTCTGCCGGAACCCGAAATCCGACAGCATTTCTCAAACAGTGGCATTGATTCATATTAACAGAGAGATTATATTAACTATAAAATTTGTTAAACATGTAATATTCTTTAACTGTGGCATTGCTTCAATTTTCGGCGTCATTATTAGATTAACAATGGCTAAAGAGTTGTATGGGACAGTGCACGCACAAGCACCATGTGCATGTACCAATGTATAAAGGGGTGATGCACCGTTTGTTGCAACAAACAACCAAGGAACATATTTGTGTTGATCTCAATTTTGTTATCTTTAGACACCTTTCCCTATGTGAGGGCAACAAATCTAGTCATGCTCAAACTATATAGCCTTGTCCCCCACCCACAAAAAGATCAGTTCCTTATAGATGCGTGTGCTGCGTTTGTCATTGTTTTCCCTTTTCGACCAACAAAGGTGTTGGATAGCCAGTTTGTACTACTTTCCCCCTTCCTTTCCTCTTTGAACCGCATCCTAGATTCATGCTATACAACTTTCCCCACTACTTTCTTGTTTGATCCAACACATAGATTCAAGTGCAGAAGCAAAAAAATTCCACATGCAGCTAGAGCAATGCCTGTGGATTAAGAAAATTATACCTTAAGGTTCTCGGGGTGTGACTCGTTGGGCGATCGGAGGCCGATCTGCCCACACTATGTACAACAACAAGGAAGAAGGGGTCGGAGGCCCTCCCGCCCCGCCGCTGGGTGAAAGAGAACAACGGCGTCGGCAGTGGATTCCCTCCCTCACCGATGGTGACATCTTTGAGCCTCCTTGCCTTCCCCGACGGACGGGATCCTGCCGACTCTTTGACCAGCAGTGAGAGGAGAGAAACAGAGGCGAGGCCAACACAGTCTTGTGATTCCAGTCTTGTTTAGATCTGGATAGGGTGAGAGTGTGTGTAGAGAGCAACTACAAGCGCTCAGGCTCCAACGTGTATATATATAGTGGAGAGAGAGTGTGTGAAGAGAGCAAACCCTAGAAAACAAGAGGCTGCAACGTATATAGTTGGAGTGGTTTAAAAAATTACTCAAACTCTAATCTGCATTGTTATAGTATATTCATGGACGACCACTAAATGAGTAGGAATGGTTAGATGCACTGGTTGGTTTCTTTTAATCCTTGCATGTATCAATTTAATGCACTTTGGAATATGAACACATTTATTTTCCAACACATTTCTTTATTTTGTCAACGACATTTTGATACAGGGAAGTACATTCACCAATTCTTTGCTAGGAGAGCAAGACCAAATAAAACAAGAACCACAATTACAGATTTTAAAAGATATCAAATTTCCATAACTGCTCCCACTAATTGTATTAATATCTTCTCTATGTCTTCATTGTTGATATGTGGCTTCTCGAGCTTGCACACTTCTTTCTTCTTTGATTCTAAAGAACTAGACGTTGCTTCACATCTAATATCATCTCTAGTCTCATCTCTAGCCTCTATTATAGCAAGGAGTGCACGAGCATCTACGAAATTTTGTGCTATCAATAGATCAATGTATTCTTCTTCCCAAAACCAAAACTTGCATCCATCCTATGCACAAGTTTGAGTATAAGCTGTCGTACATGCGCCGAATAAGGGAGCACAGCCAAATCAAAAGAAGTACTAGCACCTTATCTTTTTCGCACTTGATGAACACCCATCTAAGATGTAGTGGTGTGGTCGAAATGCGGCGCTGGACCTGCCACAGGCAGCCATCGCACTTTATGGGCAGAAATACTGAACCGACTAGCCGCTGGCCGAGGGCCGAGCCAGGATGGTGGCTGGCCGTGCCTTTGCCGGCGATCCGCCGACGGGATATATCTGAGCGGCTAGAGGACGATTCAGTACCTGCATGCGACTGGAGGCATTGCCATTGTTGTGCGACCCAGTACCCAGACACTCCATGGCAAGGAGCAGTCGCTGGCGGACAGAATGCTCCAAATCCGGCAGCCGCGTGCGTTAAATCTCGCGGTCGCAGATATAGAGGCTGACCTCCTGTGCCGGGACGAGTGGCACATATCTGACCGTCGTCCTGTGGTCGGCTGGGCTACAGTGCGAGGCTCTGACGGACGTGCATGTACCTCTTCTTTTCTTGTATGTACTCTATTTATCACTTCCTGTGGCTTCCCACTCCCACGATATTCCTATTCTATGAACATGTGTGTGCGTGTGTGTGTGTGTATTAGAGAGAGCGACACATCGACCTACTCCTACAGAGATATGGTGTGTAGTACTACAATTTAACCGCAAGAGTCGATGCATCCTCTCGTTTCCGGGCGTCCGGTCGGGACAGCTGCCACGCCCGCTCCTAACCAGCCTGGTCCACCCAAAGCCCCTCAATCGCCAGCGTGCGCTTCCCACCCGAAACTGTTAGCACCGCTCCAGAGAATGAGTGCCGCATTCATGCCCGGGTAGAGTGGACGCAACCTCTCACTGGCGCCTGCGTTGAAGGGAGAAGCAGATTAAAGAGTGATGGTTTCTTCATCTGTCCAACTTACTACCGGGTCTATGTGATTTGACGTCTCATTGGTCATTATTACTGAGGTGGTACGACCGTGCTATGTCTTTGTTGCACTATACACTTTACTTTGGTACATGACACGTGCACCGGACGCTGGATGTCCCAGGTTTCATCGAAAGGAGGTAGAGCGTCTGCACTCTTTACAATTCTCTCCATTCTTACATCGGAGCAGCACGAAAGCAGTGAAAACACGCAAGCTCAGTGATAACATGGCCCACCTCACACTATCACCATATTTTCTGGACACCATGCGACACCTAACTCTTTAGTACATAGTAGTACATACTGTAATTTCTCAGCAAGATAAATTTTTATAATGCTATGAAGCTTCCAGCTTCTGTTTCATGTATCTTGCATCCAAGGTTGGCCCATTCCAACATTCCATCAAATATAAAGGAGACAAACATGCATGCTATTGCATCTCATTTATTGACAGATCATAGCCAATATGTACTACCTTCATTCCAAACTAAGTGTCTCAACTTTATGCAAAATTTAGTATAAAGTTGTACTACTACTAAAGTTGACACTTATTTTGGAACATAGACAATTAAAGAAAAAACGATCCATGCAGTCCCTCGGCCTTGAACTGTAAACCCTAACCAGGCTTTAATTTGCTGGCAACATTGAACCTTCCAAGGAAATGAGGTTTGCAACTCTTTGACCGTCGGATCATTTTGTGCAGTTTCACAAAAATCAAGCTGAGCATCCTTGTGGCAAAGAAATTGAAGAATCGTGATTATAATAAGACTAGTGGGACTAGTTGATGAGACATATCCACATGGAGTGATGTGGGCAGCTGGGGCAGTGGTGCAAGCCGGTTGAAAAGGAAGTTGTATCTGAGGGATGTCGGGATGTAGCTAGCTTAGAGGAGGGCAGCAGGAGGCGACAGCTGCCCATGTCGCGATAGTGAGCAAGGGACGAAGGCAACTGCACCGGCTTTGTGAGAGAGAACGGCCGGGACCCCTGATCGGGATGCACTGAGCATGGGTTTTCGCCGTCAGCGACGGCAACCGCATCTACACAAGGCATACACCCCTTCTCCCAGTGGACATGACCCGCCCGGATTTTAGAGATGTGGTCATAGTCGTTTTTTGCAGGAGAGTCTGAAGAGAGCAAACCCAGCAAGCAATCATGTAGGCCCGTCCTGGCTATGTATATAGTGGAGCGGTTTCTTTATCTTCATATGAAACTATTTATATTGCGTACGTGCCACTGAAGAAAAAAAAACCTTATTTATAAATGACGCGGCACCATTCATGCGTGGTTCCCGACCCTCCATTAAGTGAGTAACTACTACTAGACGCGTCAAATTATCACATGGGCTGCATCATCATACAGAAATGAGCTCCACCATGTCACGTGTTGTTGGGGAACGCAGTATTTCAATTTTTTTTACCTATGATCACGCAAGATCTATCTAGGAGATGCATAGCAACGAGAGGGGAGAGTGTGTCTATGTACCCTCGTAGACCGAAAGCGGAAGCGTTTAGTAACATGGTTGATGTAGTTGAACGTCTTCACGATCCAACCGGTCCAAGTACCGAACGCACAACACCTCCGCGATCAGCACACGTTCATCTTGATGAAGTCCCTCGAACTCTTGATCTAGTAGAGGCCGATGGAGAGTTCCATCAGCACGAGGGCGTGGTGATGGTGATGATGAAGTTACCGATGCAGGGCTTCGCCTAAGCACAACAACGATATGACCAAGGTGTGTAACTGTGGAGGGGGGCACCGCAACGGCTAAAATATCAACTTGTGTGTCTTTGGGGTGCCCCTACCCACGTATATAAAGGGGGAGGAGAGGAGGCTGGCCCTAGGAGGGGGCACGCCATGGGGGGAGTCCTACTTGGACTCCTAGTCCAAGTAGGATTCGGTCCCCCCTTTCCTAGTCCAAGTAGGAGAAGAAGGGAAAGAGGAGGGAAGAGAAGGAAGGAGGGGTGTGCCACCCCCTCCCCTTGTCCAATTCGGACTAGGAAAGGGGGGGCCACCTCTGGCCAGCCCTCTATCTTCTCCACTAAGGCCCATTGTGGCCCATTAATCCCCCGGGGGGTTCCGGTAACCCCTCGGTACTCCGGAAAATGCCCGAACCTATTCGAAACCATTATGGTGTCCAAACATAACCTTCCAATATATCAATCATTATGTCTTGACCATTTCAAGACTCCTCGTCATGTCCGTGATATCATCCGGGACTCCGAACAAACTTCAGTGCATCAAAACACGAAACTCATAATACAAATCGTCATTGAACATTAAGCGTGCGGACCCTACGGGTTCGAGAACTATGTAGACATGACTGAGACATATCTCCGGTCAGTAACCAATAGTGGAACCTAGATGCTCATATTGGCTCCTACATATTCTAGGAAGATCTTTACCGGCCAAACCGCATAACAACATACGTTGTTCCCTTTGTCATCGGTATGTTACTTGCCCGAGAGTTGATCGTCGGTATCATCACATCTAGTTCAATCTCGTCACCGGCAAGTCTCTTTACTCGTTCCGTAATGCATCATCCCGTGGCTAACTCATTAGACACATTGCTTGCAAGGCTCATAGTGATGTGCATTACCGAGAGGGCCCAGAGATACCTCTCCGATACACGGAGTGACAAATCCTAATCTTGATCTATGTTAACTCAACAAAAACCATCGGAGTCACCTGTAGAGCATCTTTATAATCACTCAGTTACATTGTGACGTTTGATAGCACACAAGGTGTTCCTCCGGTATTCGGGAGTTGCATAATCTCATAGTCTAAGGAACATGTATAAGTCATGAAGAAAGCAATAGCAGAAAAAGTAAATGATCATTATGCTAAGCTAACTAACGGGTGTTGTCCATCACATAATTCTCTAATGATGTGATCCCGTTCATCAAATGACAATACATGTCTATGGCTAGGAAAATTAACCATCTTTGATTAACGAGCTTGTCAAGTAGGGGCATACTAGGGACACTCTGTATGTCTATGTATTCACACATGTACTAAGTTTCCGGTTAATACAATTCTAGCATGAATAATAAACATTTATCATGATATAAGGAAATACAAATAACAACTTTATTATTGCCTCTAGGGCATATTTCCTTCAGTCTCCCACTTGCACTAGAGTCAATAATCTAGATTACATAGTAATGATTGTAAAACACCCATGGAGTCTTGGTGATGATCATTTTTTGCTCGTGAGAGAGGCTTAGTCAACGGGTCTGCAACATTCAGATCCATATGTATCTTTCAAATCTCTATGTCTCCCTCCTTGACTTGATCGTGGATGGAATTGAAGCGTCTATTGATGTGCTTGGTTGTCTTGTGAAATCTGGATTCCTTTGCCCAGACAATTGCACCAGTATTGTCACAAAAGATTTTCATTGGACCTGATGCACTAGGTATTACACCTAGATCGGATATGAACTCCTTCATCCAGACTCTTTCATTTGCTGCTTCCGAAGCAGCTATGTATTCCGCTTCACACGTAGATCCCGCCAGGACGCTTTTCTTAGAACTGCACCAATTGACAGCTCCACATTCAATAAATATACGTATTCGGTTTGTGACTTAGAGTCATCCGGATCAGTGTCAAAGCTTGCATCGACATAACCGTTTACGACGAGCTCTTTGTCACCTCCATAAACGATAAACATATCCTTAGTCCTTTTCAGGTATTTTAGGATATTCTTGACCGCTGTCCAGTGATCCACTCCTGGATTACTTTGGTACCTTCCTGCTAAACAAATATCAAGGCACACATCAGGTCTGGTACATAGCATTGCATACATGTTAGAACCTATGGCTGAGGCATAGGGAATGACTTTCATTTTTCTCTCTATCTTCTGCAGTGGTCGGGCATTGAGTCTGACTTGACTTCACACCTTGTAACACAGGCAAGAACCCTTCCTTTGACTGATCCATTTTGAACTTCTTCAAAACTTTATCAAGGTATGTGCTTTGTGAGGGTCCAATTAAGCGTCTTGATCTATCTCTATAGATCTTGATGCCCAATATATAATCAGCTTCACCGAGGTCTTTCATTGAAATATTCTTATTCAAGTATCCTTTTGCTATTCAGAAATTCAGTATCTCCGATCAACAATATGCCATCCACATATAATATCAGAAATGCTACGGAGCTCCCACTCACTTTCTTGTAAATACAGGCTTCTCCAAAAGTCTATATAAAACCATATGCTTTGATCACACTATCAAAGCATATATTCCAACTCCCAGAGGCTTGCACCAGTCCATAAATGGATCGTTGGAGCTTGCACACTTTGTTAGCACCTTTATGATCGACAAAAGCTTCTGGTTGCATCATATACAATTCTTCTTTGTGATATCCATTAAGGGATGCAGTTTTGACATCCATTTGCCAAATTTCATAATCATAAAATGCGGCAATTGCTAACATGATCCAGACAGACTTAAGCATCGCTACGGGTGAGAAGGTCACATCGTAGTCAACTCCTTGAACTTGTCAAAAACCTTTCGCAACAAGTCAAGATTTGTAGACAGTAATATTACTGTCAGCGTCAGTCTTCTTCTTGAAGATCCATTTATTCTCTATGGCTTGCCGATCATCAGGGAGGTCAACCAAAGTCCACACTTTGTTCTCATACATGGATCCCATCTCAGATTTCATGGCCACAAGCTATTTTCCAGAATCTGGGCTCATCATCGCTTCCTCATGGTTCGTAGGTTCGTCATGGTTAGGTAACATGACCTCTAGAACAGGATTAGCATACCACTCTGGTACGGATCTTGCTCTTGTTGACCTACGAGGTTCGGTAGTAACTTGATCAGAAGTTTCATGATCACCATCATTAGCTTCCTCACTAATTGGTGTAGGAATCACTGGAACTGATTTCTGTGATGAACTACTTTCCAATAAGGGAGAAGGTACATTTACCTCATCAAGTTCTACTTTCCTCCCACTCACTTCTTTCGAGAGAAACTCCTTCTCTAGAAAGGATCCATTCTTAGCAACGAATATCTTGCCTTCGAATCTGTGATAGAAGGTGTACCCAATAGTCTCCTTTGGGTATACTATGAAGACACATTTCTATGATTTGTGTTCGAGCTTATCAGGTTGAAGATTTTTCACGTAAGAATCGTTGCCCCAAACTTTAATAAACGACAACTTGGGTTTCTTGCCAAACCACAGTTCATATGGTGCCGTCTCAACGGATTTCATTGGTGCCCTATTTAATGCGAATGCATCCGTCTCTAAAGCATAACCCCAAAATGATAGTGGTAAATCAGTAAGAGACATCATAGATCGCGCCATATCTAATAAAGTGCGGTTACGATGCTCGGACACACCATTACGCCGTGGTGTTCTAGGTCGCGTGAGTTGCGAAACTATTCCACATTGTTTCAAATGAAGACCAGACTCATAACTCAAATATTCACCTCCACGATCAGATCATAGAAACTTAATTTTCTTGTTACGATGATTTTCCACTTCACTCTGAAATCCTTTGAACTTTTCAAATGTTTCAGACTTATGTTTCATCAAGTAGATATACCCATATCTGCTCAAATCATGTGTGAGGGTCAGAAAATAACGATACCCGCCGCGAGCACCAACACTCATCGGACCGCATACATTAGTATGTATTATTTCCAATAAGTCTGTTGCTCGCTCCATTGTTCCACAGAACGGAGTCTTAGTCATCTTGCCCATGAGGCATGGTTCGCAAGCATCAAGTGATTCATAATCAAGTGATTCCAAAAGCCCATCAGCATGGAGTTTCTTCATGCGCTTTACACCAATATGACCTAAACGACAATGCCACAAATAAGTTGCACTATCATTATTAAACTTATATCTTTTGTCTTCAATACTATGAATATGTGTATCACTACTATCCAGATTCAATAAAAATAGACCACTCATCAAGGGTGCATGGCCATAAAAGATATTACTCACATAAATAGAACAACCATTATTCTCTGATTTAAATGAATAACTGTCTCGCATCAAACAAGATCCAGATATAATGTACATGCTTAACGTTGGCATCAAATAACAATTATTCAGGTCTAAATCTAGTCCCAATGGTAGATGTAGAGGTAGTGTGCCGACCACGATCACATTTCCTTAGCCAATCTTTGCTTAATCCATAGCCCCTGTTTCGAGTTTCAAATATGAGCAACAGAACCAGTATCAAATACCCAGGCGCTACTATGAGCATTAGTAAGGTACACATCAATAACATGTATATCAAATATACCTTTCACTTTGCCATCTTTCTTATCCACCAAATACTTGGGGCAGTTCCGCTTTCAGTGACCAGTCCCTTAGCAGTAGAAGCACTCAGTCTCAGGCTTAGGTCCAGACTTTGGTTTCTTCACTTGAGCATAAACTTGCTTGCCGTTCTTCTTGAAGTTGCCCTTCTTCCCTTTGCCCTTTTTCTTGAAACTAGTGGTCTTGTTGACCATCAACACTTGATGCTCCTTCTTGATTTCTACCTCCGCAGCTTTTAGCATTACGAAGAGCTTGGGAATTGTCTTATCCAGCCCTTGCATATTGTAGTTCATCACGAAGCTTTTGTAGCTTGGTGGTAGTGATTGAAGAACTCTATCAATGACACTATCATCTAGAAGATTAACTCCCAATTGAGTCAGGTGGTTGCGGTACCCAGACATTCTGAGTATATGTTCACTAACAGAACTATTCTCCTCCATCTTGCAGCTATAGAACTTATTGGAGACTTCATATCTCTCAATGCGGGCATTTGCTTCAGATATTAACTTCAACTCCTGGAACATCTCATATGCTCCATGATGTTCAAAACGTCATTCAAGTCCCGATTCTAAGGCGTAAAGCATGGCACACTGAACTATCGAGTAGTCATCAGCTTTGCTCTGCCAGACGTTCATAACATCTGGTGTTGCTCTTGCAGCGGGCTTTGCACCTAGCGGTGCTTCCAGGACGTAATTCTTCTACGTAGCAATGAGGATAATCTTCAAGTTACGAACCCAATCCGTGTAGTTGCTACCATCATCTTTCAACTTAGTTTTATCTAGGAACGCATCAAAAATTCAAAGGAACAGTAGCACGGACCATTTATCTACAACAACATAGACATGCAAAATACTATCAGGTACTAAGTTCATGATAAATTAAAATTCAATTAATCATATTACTTAAGAACTCCCACTTAGATAGACATCTCTCTAGTCATCTAAATGACCACGTGATCCATATCAAGTAAACCATGTCCGATCATTACGTGAGATGGAGAAGTTTTCAATGGTGAACATCACTATGTTGATCATATCTACTATATGATTCACGCTCGACCTTTCGGTCTCAGTGTTCCGAGGCCATATCTGCATATGCTAGGCTCGTCAAGTTTAACCTGAGTATTATGCATGTGCAAAACTGGCTTGCACCCGTTGTATGTGAACATAGAGCTTGTCACACCCGATCATTACGTGGTGTCTTGGCACGACGAACTGTAGCAACGGTGCATACTCAGGGAGAACACTTATACCTTGAAATTTGGTGAGAGATCATCTTATAATGCTACCACCGTACTAAGCAAAATAAGATGCATAAAGGATAAACATCACATGCAATCAAAATAAGTGATATGATATATCCATCATCATCTTGTGCCTTTCATCTCCATCTCCAAAGCACCGTCATGATCACCATCGTCACCGGCTTGAAACCTTGATCTCCATCGTAGCATCATTGTCGTCTCGCCAACTATTGCTTCTACGACTATCCCTACTGCTTAGTGATAAAGTAAAGCAATTACATGGAGATTGCATTTCAAACAATAAAGCGACAACCATATGGCTCCTGCTAGTTGCCGATAACTGTTACAAAACATGATCATCTCATACAACAATTTATATCATCACGTATTGACCATATCACATCACAACATGCCCTACAAAAACAAGTTAGACGTCCTCTACTTTATTGTTGCAAGTTTTACGTGGCTCCTACGGGCTTCTAGCAAGAACCTTTCTAACCTACGCATCGAAACCACAACGATTTTTCGTCAAGTGTGTTGTTTTAACTTTCAACAAGGACCGGGCGTAGTCAAACTCAATTCAACTAAAGCTGGAGAAGCAGACACCCACTAGCCACCTGTGTGTGAAGCACGTCGGTAGAACCAGTCTCATGAACGCGGTCATGTAATGTTGGTATGGGCTGCTTCATCCAACAATACCGCCGAATCAAAGTAAGACATTGCTGGTAAGCAGTATGACTAATATCACCCACAACTCTTTGTGTTCTACTCATGCATATAACATCTACGCATAGACCTGGCTCGGATGCCACTATTGGGGAACACAGTATTTCAAAAAATTTACCTACGATCATGCAAGATCTATCTAGGAGATGCATAGCAACGAGAGGGGAGAGTGTGTCTACATACCCTCGTAGACCGAAAGCAGAAGCATTTAGTAATGCGGTTGATGTAGTCGAACGTCTTCGCGGTCCAACCGATCCAAGTACCGAACGTATGGCACCTCCGCGATTAGCACACGTTCAGCTCAATGACGTCCCTCGAACTCTTGATCCAGTTGAGGTCGAGGGAGAGTTCCGTCAGCACGACGGTGTGGTGACAATGATGATGAAGTTACCGACGCAGGGCTTCGCCTAAGCACTACAACGATATGACCGATGTGTGTAACTATGGAGCGGGCACCGCACATGGCTAAAAGATCAACTTGTGTGTCTTTGGGGTGCCCCCTCCCCATGTATATAAAGGGGGAGGAGAGGAGGCCGGCCCAACGAGGGGGCGCGCCATGGGGGGAGTCCTGCGTCGGTAACGAGAGGGGAGAGTGTGTCTACATACCCTCGTAGACCCAAAGCAGAATTTGGTCCCCCCCCTTTCCTAGTCCAAGTAGGAGAAGAAGGGAAAGAGGAGAGAAGAGAAGGAAGGAGAGGGGCGCCGCTCCCTCTGCTATCTCTTGAGCATGCGTTGGTTTTCCCTTGAAGAGGAAAGGGTGATGCAGCAAAGTAGCGTAAGTATTTCCCTCAGTTTTGAGAACCAAGGTATCAATCCAGTAGGAGACAACGCACAAGTCACCTAGTACCTGCACAAACAATCAAGAACCTTGCAACCAACGATAAAGGGGTTGTCAATCCCTTCACGGTCACTCACAAAAGTGATATCTAATATAGATAGTAAGTAAATATTTTTGGTATTTTTGTTGTATAGATTGGAAAGTAAAGATTGCAAAATAGTAAACGAGATGCAATGTAAATAAAAAAGATGTAATATAATAGGAAAGAGACCCGGGGGCCATAGGTTTCACTAGTGGCTTCTCTCAAGATAGCATGTATTATGGTGGGTGAACAAATTACCGCCGATCAGTTGATAGAAAAGCGCATAGTTATGAAGATATCTAAGGCAGTGATCATGAATATAGGCATCACGTCCGTGTCAAGTAGATCGAAACGATTCTGGATCTACTACTATTACTCTACAAATCGACTGCTATCCAGCATGCATCTAGAGTATTAGTTTCATAAGAACGGAGTAACGCATTAGGCAAGATGACATGATGTAGAGGGGTAAACTCAAGCAATATGATATAAACCCCATCTTTTTATCCTTGATGGCAACAATACAATACGTGCCTTGCTGACCCTACTGTCACTAGGAAAGGACACCGCAAGATTGAACCCAAAGCTAAGCACTTCTCCCATTGCAAGAAAGATCAATCTAGTAGGCCAAACTAAACCGATAATTCGAAGAGACTTGCAAAGATATCAAATCATGCATATAAGAATTCAGAGAATAACCAAACAATATTCATAGATAATCTTGTTCATAAATCCACAATTCTTCGGATCTGGACAAACACACCGCAAAAGAGTATTACATCGAATAGATCTCCAAGACCATCGAGGAGAACTTTTTATTGAGAATCGAAGAGAGAGAAGAAGCCATCTAGCTAATAACTATGGACCCAAAGGTCTATGGTAAACTACTCACGCTTCATCGGAGAGGCAATGGTGTTGATGTAGAAGCCCTCCATGATCGATTCCCCCTCCGGCAGATCGCGGGAAAAGGTTTGTGGCTCTCCCTGATGTTTCTAGGGTATAAGAGTATATATAGGTGAAATAAGTATGTTAGTGGAGCTACGAGAGGCCCACAAGGGTGGGGGCACGCCTACCCCCCTGGGCGCGCCCTCCTGCCTCGTGGCTTCCTCGTGGAGTTTGAGACTTCGACTCCAAGTCTTCTGGATTGCTTTCAGTCCAAGAAAGATCAGCGCGAAGGTTTCATTCTGTTTGGAGTCAGTTTGATATTCCTTTTCTGCAAAACTCTAAAATAGGCAAAAAAAACAAAAACTGGCACCAGGCCTCCAGTTAATAGGTTAGTCCCAAAAATAATATAAAAGAGCATATTAAAGCCCATTAAACATCCAAAACAGATAATATAATAGCATGGAACAATCAAAAAATATAGATACGTTGGAGACGTATCACCCTCCCCTTGTCCAATTCGGACTGGGCAAAGGGGGGCGCCACCTCTGGCCGGCCCTCTATCTTCTCCACTAAGGCCCATTGTGGCCCATTAATCCCCCGGGGGGTTCCGGTAACCCCCCAGTAGTCCGAAAAATGCCCGAACCAATCTGAAACCATTCCGATGTCCAAACATAACCTTCCAATATATCAATCTTTATGTCTCGACCATTTCAAGACTCCTCATCATGTCCGTGATCTCATCTGGGACTCCAAACAAACTTCGGTTCATCAAAAAACAAAACTCATAATACAAATCGTCATTGAACGTTAAGCGTGCGGACCCTACGGGTTCGAGAACTATGTAGACATGACTGAGACATATCTCCAGTCAGTAACCAATAGTGGAACCTAGATGCTCATATTGGCTCCTACATATTCTAGGAAGATCTTTATCGGCCAAACCGCATAACAACATACGTTGTTCCGTTTGTCATCGGTATGTTACTTGCCCGAGAGTTGATCGTCGGTATCATCACATCTAGTTCAATCTCGTCACCGGCAAGTCTCTTTACTCGTTCCGTAATGCATCATCCCGTGGCTAACTCATTAGACACATTGCTTGCAAGGCTCATAGTGATGTGCATTACCGAGAGGGCCCAGAGATACCTCTCCGATACACGCACTACTAGGGAAAAGCCTATACACAGAATCTTACCAGCAGCGCGCTTTAAAATCAGGCGCTGCTGCTAAGTAGCAGTAGCGCGGGCCATGGAAACTCACTGCTGAAACAAGTTTATCAGTAGCACGTGCACTCCAAGAAGTGCTACTGCTAAAATTCCCACGACGCCGCCGCGGGGCCAGTTATAGCAGCAGCGCGTTAAAATAAACAGCGCTACTGCTACGTAACGTAGCAGCAGCGCATTCAGGCAATAATCGCTACTCCTAAATTAACTACAAAAATCAATGAGCATTCAGCGCATTCAGTGCATTCAGCGTAACGTAGCAGCAGCGTATTTTTTATGTCTATGTCTATTTTTACATACTGACACATAGCGGTAGCGCGTTCAGGCCGAAAGGCGCTACTGATAGGTAGTTTAGCAGTAGCGCGTTTACCTATAGCACGCTACTACTATTCCATTCCATCTCCCCCACTCACTAGCCTCATCCACAGATCACACTCACACACACTCACGCCGCCGGTCCTCCCCCGTCGCCCCTCCCCCGATCTGCGCCACTGTCGCCTCATCCTCCTCGCTGGACTCGGTACCGGCCTCCTCCTCCGTCCTCCCTCCACTCACCGCTGGCCGCCCCCTCCTCGCTCCGCCTTCCTCCTCGATCCGTCCTCCCTCCACTCGCCGCCGGCGGGCCCCTCCTTGCTCCGCCTTCCTCCTCCGTCCTACTATCTTCTCCCTCCTCGAGTCGCCCCTCCTTGTCCCTCCTCCCTGATACATTTTGATTTAGTAGGCTTTCATATGTAACATTTTGATTTAGTTGATATGATTCAGTTGATTTAGTAGGCTAGTTGATTTAGTTGATTTAGAACATTTTGATTTAGTTTATTTAGTAGGCTAGTTGATTTAGTTGATTTAGTAGGCTAGTTGATTTAGAACATTTTGATTTAGTTGATTTAGTATGCTAGTGGATTTAGTATGCTAGTTGATTTAGTTGATTTTGTATGCTCGATTTAGTTTTTTTGTAATAAGTTATTTTTTGGCAAAATGTAGGTGCCAATTTAGTTAAATTTGCCACTTGTTTCCTATGAAGTGAATCGTTAATCCTTTGCTCATATTGCTTTAGGAAAATGGCGCCACCACCAGCACCACTATGTCAACTGTGCAAGTCAAGGTGCGCCAGCAGCCTTGCAACTGGCAAGCTATTCAGCATCTACTTCCATCCGAGTTTTCATCATGCGGTGGTAAGAAATTAGATGAAATGTAACAACTATTTTATTTTTAGTGTTGGCATTACCGCATTGTGTCTTTTTGCTTTTCTTACACAGATCGTCCCATGCAATGTGAGGTTGAAATTCAACAAGCTGACAGGAGACACTTTGACATTTGAGGCTCCTGGGGGGCCGTACACTATGGAGGTCGAGAAAGGACGGAATATGTCGCAGATTGGAGGAGATGGATGGGCCCGTTTCCTCGCTCGCATGCGTCTTACTGGTGGTGAGTTGATCAGATTCTCCTTCAGAGCAGAAAGACCCAAGTTGGTTGTCATTTATATCAATCTGGTGGAAGATGATGAAGATGACGAAGATAATGAGGACCCACTCAATGAAGATGATGAGAACCCACTTCATGAAGCCATCATAGCTCAAAGAATGAGGCTAAGCGAGGAAGAGGTGTGCAACCTATGGGACATAATTCCGCCACATGATGACTTTGTCGGGGTGCCATTCGTGACCCGCCTGACAAGTACCATGGTCGATCGGCATGAAATGGTATGTTATACGTACTGCATGTAGTAATTTGATGATATATATATGCTTTATTGTTATACTTCCAAATGCAAATTATCTGATTATATGCTTAGTGAATCCGATGATATGCTTAGTGTAGAGTCCAATGATATGCTTTGTGGAATCTAGTCGATGATATACTTTAGTGTAGAGTCTGATCACATGCTTATTAGTGTAGAATCCAAGGAACTATTAATAGTGTAGATAATCCATATATATACTTATTAGTAGAATTTATGATTAATTAGTACAAATGCGTAGTACTATGTCTTTTGATAGTGTAGAAATCTAGACTTAATAGAAATATATTTGCAAGAGTATGTGTGAGGCTATTTATTAATTGATATGTTTTTCTTATTCAGAGATTGCCAAAGAACCTATCTGTGAGTTGTGGTATCGAGCCTGATGAAGAAGGCTCGGTTGGACTACGCCTTACCGCAAGGGGCTCCGTCACCACATGTACTTACCGCATGGGCACAGATGGTCGCACACACTTGAACTCGGTTGGGTGGAAGAGATTCCTCGTTGGCAAGAATCTTCATCCTAGATAGGCCATCCTAATTACTATCAGGAACACCCACCGCCCAGGCCTGAGGATGATGATCGTCGTTGATATCATCTAGAACTACATATGTGTGTGTGGCTATATCATCTAGAACTACATATGATGATCGTCGTCGATATCATGTAGAACTACATATGATGATCGTCGTCGATATCATCTAGAACTAAATATGATGATTGTCGTCGATGTCACCTTGTACTGCTTGAGGATGCATGTTGAGTATATATGAAATTTTTATCTAGTACTCCCTCGGTTCGAAATTACTCGTCGTGGTTTTAGTTCAAATTACTCGTCGTGGTTTGAGTTCAAATTTGAACTAAAACCACGACGAGTAATTTCGAACCGAGGGAGTACTACCTAGTACCTATAATGCTTTATGAAATTGATATCTAGTAGTACCTAGTATCTGGAAATTGCAGTTTATCAAAGCTGGAATGGGGAAATGGTGAAAGATATAATAGTAGCGCTGGACTGGGAAATCGCTACAGCTAAGTAATAGCAGCGCATTCCTGAAAAGCGCTGCTGCTATAGTCAATAGTGGTAGCGCGGGTACAGGCAACGCTACTACTAAGAGTTAGCTGTTGCGCCTTATTGGTATCGCGGGCACCCGCGCTGCTGATAGGCCTAAAACCCGCGCTGCTGCTAGCCTTTTCCCTAGTAGTGACGGAGTGACAAATTTGAATCTTGATCTATGCCAACTCAACAAATACCATCAGAGTCACCTGTAGAGCATCTTTATAATCACCCAGTTATGTTGCGACATTTGATAGCACACGAGGTGTTCCTCCGGTATTCGGGAGTTGCGTAATCTCATAGGCTGAGGAACATGTATAAGTCATGAAGAAAGCAATAGCAGAAAAACTAAACGATCATTATGCTAAGCTAACTAATGGGTCTTATCCATCACATCATTCTCTAATGATGTGCTCCTGTTCATCAAATGACAACACATGTCTATGGCTAGGAAACTTAACCATCTTTGATTAACGAGCTAGTCAAGTAGAGGCATACTAGGGACACTCTGTATGGCTATTTATTCACACATGTACTAAGTTTCCGGTTAATACAATTCTAGCATGAATAATAAACATTTATCATGATATAAGGAAATATAAACAACAACTTTATTATTGCCTCTAGGGCATATTTCCTTCACGTGTGTGGTTGGGGAAGATGCAAAACATGCAAAGAGTGCTGCTAGTACTACGTGCGTGGGTGTGTACACCTCTTCTCTACGAGCATGGTTATTAAAAGTATAGCCCACAAATCTACCATGCGGTTATTATATGGGCAAAGAGTATAGTGTTGGAAATATGCCCTAGAGGCAATAATAAATTGGTTATTATTATATTTTCTTGTCCATGATAATTGTCTATTGTTCATGCTATAATTCTATTAACCAGAAACCGTAATACATGTGTGAATACATAGATCATAATATGTCCCTAGTAAGCCTCTAGTTGACTAGCTCGTTGATCAATAGATGGTCGTGGTTTCCTGACCATGGACATGGGATGTCATTGATAACGAGATCACATCATTGGGAGAATGATGTGATGGACAAGACCCAATCCTAAGCGTAGCACAAGATTGTGTAGTTCGTTTGCTAAAGCTTTTCTAATGTCAAGTATCATTTCCTTAGACCATGGGATTGTGTAACTTCCGGATACCATAGGAGTGCTTTGGGTGTACCAAACGTCAGAACGTAACTGGGTGGCTATAAAGGTGCACTACAGGTATCTCCGAAAGTATCTGTTGGGTTGGCATGAATTGAGACTAGGATTTGTCACTCCGTGTGACGGAGAGGTATCTCTAGGCCCACTCGGTAATGCATCATCATAACGAGCTCAATATGACTAAGAAGTTAGCCATGGGATCATGCGTTACGGAATGAGTAAAGAGACTTGCCAGTAACGAGATTGAACGAGGTATAGAGATACCGACGATCGAATCTCGGGCAAGTAACATGCCGATAGACAAAGGGAATTGTATACGGGATTGATTGAATCCTCGACATCGTGGTTCATCTGATGAGATCATCATGTAACATGTGGGAGAAAACATGGGTATCCAGATCTACTGTTGGTTATTGGCCGGGGAGATGTCTCAGTCATGTCTGCATGGTTCCCGAACCCATAGGGTCTACACACTTAAGGTTCGGTGATGCTAGAGTTGTTATGGGAAATAGTATGTGGTTACCGAAGGTTGTTCGGAGTCCCGGATGAGATCCCGGACGTCACGAGGAGTTCTAGAATGGTCTGGAGGTGAAGATTTATATATGGGAAGTCTAGTTTCAGTCCTCGGAATGGTTTCGGGGGATATCGGTATTGTACCGGGACCACCGAAAGGTGTCCGGGGGTCCATCGGGTGGGGCCGCCTGCCCCGGTGGGCCAAGTGGGCTGAACAAGGGACGGAACCAGTCCATGGTGGGCTGGTGCACCCCCAAGGGGCCCTAGGAGCCTAGGGTTAGAAACCCTAGGGTTGGGGGCGCCTCCCACCTGACTTGGGGGGCAAGTTCCCCCCTTGGCCACCGCCCCCCTTGTAGATGGGAT